>NW_010164001.1:0-410 GCF_000695765.1 Mesitornis unicolor
TGTGATGGCACTCAGGATGTTTTGTTCCACAACCTTCACTGGCACTGAAGTCAGACTGACAAGTCTGTAGTTCTTCAGGTCCTCTGATGTCTGCATTACCCACATCATCTCAGGCAAATAAATTGAAAGAACCAGCAACCACCACTGGAGCTTGTAAGGATCAGTCTGGCTTATAGTTTAAACGGGTTCTGGTAATGTCCAGTGCACCAGGCAACATATGGGGGTTGAAAGAGCAACTCAGCCTTGGATTGCCTTGAGGCCCTGTCTCTGCAGAGACCATCCACGGGGAGCTGTGTAGATAGCTCAGCCCTGAGTTGTCTGGTAAGCACAAAACTAAACAGGGCAGTGCTGCATCATTTAAAGAACCAAAACCTGAGTCGAGCCTTGAAATCCCCCAACAAATAATATGC
>NW_010164002.1:0-930 GCF_000695765.1 Mesitornis unicolor
CGGGGGAGGGCGAGGGGTTGCCGGGGCCACCCCGCCATGTCTGGAGACCCTGGCCCTGAGCAGCGGCCGCTCAGGAGCAAGGCGGGGGGCGCAGCTGCGCGTCCCCCATTTGCTTACTGGGAGGATGGGGGGGTTGGGAGGGTGGGGGGGAACTGGTATACTGGGAGGAAGGCAGGCTTTTTAGTGGTTATACTGGGAGGATGGCCCTTTGGAAGTACTGGGAGTAAACTGGTATACTGGGAGGAAGCCGGGTTTCTAACTGGTATACTGGGAGGAAGCCGTGTTTCTAACTGGTATACTGGGAGTTAGCTGGGTTTCTAACTGGTATACTGGGAAGAAGCCAGGTTTTTAACTGGTATACTGGGAGTTAGCTGGGTTTCTAACTGGTATGCTGGGAGGAAGCTGGGTTTTTAACTGGTATACTGGGAGGAAGACTGCTTTTCCACTGGTATACTGGGAGAATGGTGGAGTGTTTGGGGTTTTTTAATTGGTATACTGGGAGGAGGGCCCCTTTTCGCTGGGGTACTGGGAGGGCAGAGCTTTATTACTGGTTTAGTGAGGGTTTTAACTGGTAAACTGGAAGGAGGGCGCTTTTTTACTGGTATAGTGAGAGGAGAAGGCTCTGTTACTGGGAGAGAATGGAGGGCCTTTACTGGTATACTGGGAGGACAGGTGGTTTTAACTGGTATACTGGGAAGAAGGGGACTTTTCCATAGCATACTGGGAGGACGGTGGCTATTCACTGGTGTACTGGGAGGATGGCAGGTTTTAACTGGAGGCTGGGGAGGTTTACTGGTATACTGGGATTTGTATACTGGGATACTGGTGGCTTTTCCACTGGTTGACCCCAGACTTGACCTTAATCCGGATTTCCCAGAGATTGACCCAAAATTGAGGGGTTTCTGCTCCAAAACACTTGGGGGGTGGGGG
>NW_010164002.1:970-1488 GCF_000695765.1 Mesitornis unicolor
GGGTGGGATCCCAGTCGTGTCCACAAACTGGGAGGACTGGGAATGGCTCTGGGTGGGTTCGCGGAGGGGATTTGAAGCTCCCGGGGCTGGTTTTGGGGTGAAAAAGGGCGGTTTTGGGGTCCGGTAACATTTTCTTCCCAGTACAGGTGGAGCCTTGGCATCCCAGTCAGCCCCAGTTCCCAAACTGGGAGAGCCTGGGGGTTAAAAGGGGGTGGTGTTATAAATTCATTTTCTGTACCCGATCTGTGTCCCATTTCCCCCCTTTTTTTTTTGCCCTAATTTTTTTAATTTTTTGGGGGGGATAGGGGGAATAAAATCGACTTCGAATTTGGGATTTGCCCCCTCCTCGTGCTCTCGCCCCGTTGGCGGCTTCTGGGATTTTGGGGACACTGGGGAAGCCCTGCCCCCAGACAGGGCCCTATGGGGGATGGGAGATCCCTGCAGGGGGTCCCTATGGGGTGGGGGTGGAGGACCCCATAGGGGATGTGGTTGTGTAGGGGACTTGGAGGACCCCATGG
>NW_010164003.1:0-3954 GCF_000695765.1 Mesitornis unicolor
AAAACCAAAAACCCCTCACAGAAAAACCCAGATTGCCTCATCAACCACCCCCAGGCACTGAAGTCTCTTTTAGTTGCTCTTGGGCTACAAGACACAGCTTCCACTCCACCTGCATGGAAGATTAGCAGTGGGTAATAGGTTGAGAATTGAACAAAGCTGGGAAGTTTTCTAGTGATGTTCTTAACCCAGGCTTTGGGGAGACAGCAAACTTCACTATGCTGAGAGTCTACCTGGCATATTGGACCCTCTGTTCCCCTCAGAAGGGGGTCACCTACAACTATAACCCTTCTTTACTTCTTTGTGGATGTGGTCATGACATGAGCAGTAGGCCTTTCTGACTATGGTGACACCTCTGGTGTACATTGCCCACCAGCTACATAGATTAGCTTTTATCACTGTAAATTGTAAATTATCACTGTAAAGCTTGTTAACTTTGTGTCACATTTACTTATTTTTCATTTATAAAATGCTTAACACAGAGAATGTATGGGAACCTCATTATCCTGTGCATGAGTGGAGGACTTGAGAAGCAAATGCTTTTAGTCAAACATTGTGTACCCATCCCAGATCTTAAACATCAAGGTCTGGAGAGTGAAAGTGAAAACATAGACTCTAACTTACTTCTTGCAGTGTTAGCTTTGCTAGTGACACAGTTCTTTATGAGTTTCCAAAAACCAGGATGATTTAACACATCACAGAACCACAGGATGGCAGGGGTTGGAAGAGACCTCTGAAGATCATCTAGTCCAACCCCCTACTAGAGCAGGATCACCTAGAGAAGGTCACTCAGGAACATGTCTAGGCTGGTTTTGAATGTCTCCAAAGCCAAATAAACATTAATGCTCAAATAAAAAGTAGATGTTCAGCACACTGGGGCTTTAGTGCTTGACCCCATTTTTCATTATTTTCTTAGCAGGGCCATTATTTTCTGTTTGAATTTACATTATTTCTTTGTGAGCTTCATGGGAATTTATATGAACCATGTGATAAATCAGTAGGCTGAGACAGTTTTTCTATAATATGCCATTTTGTTCCAGTTCATTAATGTTGAAATATTTATGAAATGATGCAATTATCGTTAAGGGATTTCATATATGATTATAAACTCCTGTGGACCTATCTTCACAACAGGAGACTCCTTAGATAGAAGTGTCTGATTTTTTCCTAAGGCACTTTAATTACTCTGAAGTAATGCTTACTATTAAAGTATATTCTCCTCTAGTATTTCATTAGTTTAAGTTTACTGAAGTACTTAGGGAGCTTAGAGGGTTCTAAATAACATGATCATCTAAGAAAATGGATTGGGGCGTTGCTGAGAGTAACTCAATTAGCATTTTCCCCTCTTTTTGTTGTGGCCAACACCAAGAAATGAATGCTCAGAGTGAAGTGACGTAAAAAACTTTTAGTGAAATAGTTTGGCAAAAGGTAGCACAAATGCAGTAAAATTATGCAAAGGTCACAATAACACCATCAAAATTTCTGCTGGAAATTTGGCTGCCCAGCAGACGCTCCAGGACTTTTTCCTGCTTGTGTTCCCTGGCAGCCTAATCCAGTGAGCCAGTCTACACTTTTAACACTGTTTATCATTCCTGTGAAGAGAGAATACTTAATGTCCTATGGAAATTCATAGCTTTAAAAAATCAGCTTAAATGTAAAAGTAATTAAAAACACAGAATTTATTATGGACTGTTAATCATTTCTGCAGAGGTCTACTTAATAACATTTAGATTAAGATTATGTCAATCAGTGATTCAAAATGAAAAAAATTGCTGGGATTTTGACCATGAGGTATCCTGTGAAATACTGATTACTTCATCTCCTAAATTAAAAAGCCAGTGCTAGATTAAAAAAGAATAATGAACAGAGCCTGTGTCAGGAAAGAAAATAATCAAGACTTTGTTATTAAATACAATAATAAAATGTGCAGTTAATTGTCACAGTATACTCTTGATACCAAGAACTTTATAGACTTTCATCAGTGGATTACTTGTTTATATAGATCTTGAATAATAAGAGTATGTTGTAAGTGATGAAAGTACATACAAGTAGACAAATACTGAGAAACGGCAGGGTCTGAAAGAGATTAAAGGGATATGAAGTTAAAGAACTGAGATTGCACAATGATGTACCAAATGTACACTTTCAAGAATAAATGGAAAAAAGTTGTGCATGAAGGAAAAACTAAGATGTATGTTCTTACTCAGAATGGTAAAATCAGTTTGAAACTAATATTTGTAGGAAATAATTGTTTTAACTTAAATATCAGTAACCATTACTATAAAGATCATCTAGTCCAACCACCCTGCCATGGGCAGGGACACCTCCCAGCAGACCAAGCTGCTCAAAGCCCTATCGAACCTGGCCTTGAACACTTCCAGGAAGGGGGCATTCATGACTTCCCTGGGCAACCTCTGCCAGTGTCTCACCACACTTACAGTAAAGAATTTCTTCCTAATATCTAGTCTAAATCTACCTTCTTCCAGTTTGAAACCATTCCCCCTTGTCCTATCACTACCTGCCGTTGTAAAAAGTCCCTTTTCAGCTTTCCTGTAGGCCCCCTTCAGGTACTGGAAGGCTGCTATAAGGTCCCCCTGGAACCTTCTCTTCTCCAAGCTGAACAACCCCAACTTTGCCATCCTTTCTTCATAGCAGAGGTGCTCCAGCCCTCTGATCATCTTTGCAACCCTCCGATCATCTTTGTGACCCTCCTCTCGACTTGTTCCAACAGATCCATGTGCTTATGAAGTTAGGGGGCCCAGTACATCGTGAATCAGAGGCAACATTGTACTGGATTTATTTATATTAATTTGGAGTTAAGTCTTGGGGGTGGGAGGAGGGTGGTGATTAATGGCACAAAAGGCCAAAACAGGGTAGCAGTCTGATGTATTAAGAAAACAAGAATTTACCCTCTTTCTGGTCTCAGCTTCTTTTGGACTCATGAATTACAGGATTTTCCATGTTCATTGTTGTCCAAGGTGGAGAAAATGGGTTGAGCATTGATTTATTTCTGTTAAAGTACTTCTTCCTTAGTTTCTTTCCTTTCTGGCTTCAGAAAATCTATGTTCAAGGGGGGAAAGTTCTCATGTACCAGATCAAAAAGATCTGTAACAGCTTCTGCTGTTCTTGGAAAGGGCATCCAGACATGACATCAGTGATAGGTAGAGTCTTCCCACTTACAAACACAATTCTTGATCTGAAATACATCCACATACAATCTGAAAGTGTTCATAAAAGGCTGAGCTCTGAGATATATAAGGCCTTTCTTCTTCTTCTGTAATGCTGTAGACAGAGTTCTATGAATACAAGAGCCTTAAGACCTGCTGCCATGGGTTGTACTGTATATATTCTTTTACTAACATGGCAAGCAGATCACTGTCAGTAGGTTTTCATCATTTCTAGTAAGACAGGTATTGAGAAAGACTGGATGGAGTGTGTGTTACCATGAGGTAACTGAGAGTTACAGGAACTCTTTCAATTTTCTTGGTATTATCTTAAAATTTTTTAGTGATTTAAGGAACCAAGTAATAAGGCTGTTCCAAAATGAGGCACCTCACCTAGCCCAGGAAAAAATAATAGAGCTAATGCAGCGATAGCAAGAAAGTTAACATCTCCTTGTCTGATGAGCTGAGCTCATCAAAGAGCATAGCTATCAATTAAAAAGCAAATGCATAATGTTGTTATAATTTAGATGGAATCAGTATGAGACTAAGAGGTTATGGAACAAACAAAGACCTGAAAAATACACTGAAATACTTAAACAAAATTTACAAGAATACCACCCCAAACAAGTTAAATTATAGCTTAAAAATATTTTCCGTATGTACAGGAGGTGGGGGGAAGACTCAGACTATAATGAATTAACAATTCTGTGTAGGAAAGAAAAGAAAGATTATGTTTAATTCTCTTACTAGAAACAACCACAAAATCAGAATATTAGGAGTTGGAAGGGACCTT
>NW_010164004.1:0-1400 GCF_000695765.1 Mesitornis unicolor
ACCCGCCGTGGGTGCTATCATCCCTGCCATGGGTGCCATCGTCCTCACCAACCGCGCTGGCCTCAACCTTTTGCCATGCCCGGTGACCTCCCCCCCCAGCTCCTGCCTTGCACGCCAGCCTGGACGGGATGATAACATCCTTGGGTGACAGCAGGGACCCATGAGACTTGGGCTACCGTCTCCAGAGGGTCGTGCTCCCCACCATCCAACCCATCGCCCGGGATCCGTTTTCGGGATGTACCCAAATTCTGCAAAGTGCTGGAAGTTTTTCGGTGCCGGGATTAGCTCGGCTTTTTTCCCTCCTCCTCTTTGCTGTGCATCTGTGTGGGTCTTTTTTTCCCATTCACCCCCCCAAGTCGATGGAAGGTGGCGATAGGAGAGAGATGGGAGGATAGGGAAGGCTGGCCGCCGCGCGATAATCTGCCTTTATCTTTCTCTTGAAATAATTGCAAGGCTGAGTTGCACCTACCTGTTTCCCTGCCTGGGGTGATTGCTCTGGTGATAAAGCTCAGCTAGACTTTTACCCGGGTAGAGTTAAAAATAGTCCCAGCTGCCTCCTTTTATTAGTTGGTTGTTGGTTGGTTGTTTTTTTTTTTTTGTGATAATTTTCTCCGTTGGCTTCATCCAACTTCCGCGGTTTGATTTCGGCAAAAAGCCCAGCTGCACTGCGCTCTCTCCCTGAGTAACTCCTTCAAACCGGAGCATCACGACCACCAAAATAATAAAAATCATCATAATAATATTAATAATAGTGTTAGCCCATCTGGTACCCACCTCGGAGATGGTGGGGGGTGGAAAAGCGGGGCTGGCTGCGGCCGTGGGGGCCGGGATCTCGCATCTCGCTGGGCTGCAGAGATGTGAAGAGCCGATAAAAGCGGGAGGCTGATCTCAGGGCCGCCGGCGATGGCCAAAACTGATTAAAAGCTGAAAGCTTGGAAGCCTTCCTGTATGTGTCAACATGAAAACAGTCATTAGAGGCGGCGAGCACGGCGGCGAGAGGGAAGGTATGCATGAATCAGGGCTCCGGTAACCAGACTCCTGCTCCCGTACACACCGGACCTGTTTCCACAAACTCGATCTTTTTTATCATCTCGGCTGGAGGATTAAAAAGAGGAAAAAAAAAACAAAACCAAAACCAAAACAAAACAACCCCTCCTCCAGATTGGTATCTGCTGATTTTTTTTCTGTTTTTCTCAGTGATTGCGATGTTCTCGCTCTGGCTTCGGCGCTGCTGGGGTTTGGGTTGCGTTTGGTTTTTTTGGGGTTATATTTTTTTTGGTCGGGTGTTGTTTTTTTTTTTCTCAAGCTCGATGCGATGTGCAGATAGGCTCGCCGGGAGAGCGGGTGATCGCCAAGAGCGATAAGACACAGATCAGACACCGGACTAAATTTAACCGCCT
>NW_010164005.1:0-3367 GCF_000695765.1 Mesitornis unicolor
TAATGAAATAAATTAAATGAAATAAATAAATTAAATAAATAAAATGAAATATATTAAATAGATGAAATTATTTAATTTATTTCATTAATTCAATGAAATAAATTAAATGAATTAATTAAATAAATAAAGGAAATACATGAAATAAAATAATCATGGGAAGAGGCAGAGACGGCTCAGAGGAGGAAACTGAAGCTGGGCACGTTCACAGGGGGAACAAGAGTGCACGTCTGTAAGACCGAGGGCATTTCCCATTCCTTGAAATGTGCTCACCCAAGTCGAGTCATTTTCACTGACGCTCACCGTAAAAGCTGTAAGTCCCAAATTACAGTGCTCAGCAGACAGACTCATGGAGGGAGCAGATTAGGTGATAATTACAGTGATTATTTCATTGTTAAGCATTATGTTTTTGACCGGACTGACCCAGGAAGCGGGTGGATGTTGTGAATCGAGTGTAGTTACCGCTGCGAACCACCGCTCTGTTCCTTATCAGCGATTCAATAAACGGGGCTTTGACACCGCGCTCATCACAAAATCTGCTCTGTTTGATGGGCAGCTCTGCTCCTGCGGCTGCAAACCCACATCAAATCCCGCAGCGGAGAGTCCTGCGCGTAAGCCTTGAAAGACACCGAGCAAAACGCAGCCTCAGCCTGTTGAAAAGGAGGAAACTCCATGAGGCGAGGGTTGCAGAGCTCCCTTCCTCTCTGCGTGAAACGCTTCCAGTTTCTTGGCTGGCCGGGCCTTTAATTCAGTGTTGGCTGGTCACTGGTGCTGAGGTCAGCCAGGCCGTTGGCACCGATGCGGTGGGCTTACAGGGATTCTTTTTGGAGCTCAGCCCTGGGCAGAAAATGTTTGGAGATAACAAAACGCGGCGTTAGACCGTGCTCTGGCCGTTCGGTGCAGTGGGGCTCAGCCACCTCTGCACGCTGGGAGGTGGGCAGTGATGGTGATGTATAAACCCTGTTCTGGGCTTTTTTGGATGCAAAAATAGAGGAGCGATTTGGATTGGCCTTTTTTGGGGGGTTTTGAGGTCCACAGGCAGCTTAATTTCCCTCTTATTTCATCTCCTGATGCCCACGTCTGCCTGTTCGGGAGGTCAGTGCTCTGCTGCTCTTTGCTTTTGCCTCTTCTTGGGCACTTTCAACCCAAAGTGGTTATGGCTGCTGAGCCTGCCCACCACACAGCACCCACAGCCTGGGGCTGGGGGCCAAGCACAGGCCAATAAATGCCTTTAAATGCAGCACTTTGGGGAAATGGCTCTTTGGGAGCTTTTCTGACCAGTTTAGGGCAAGCCTGGCTCTGGCTTAAAGCTGAAGGGATCGTTTGTGTTTGCCTTTTGCAGTGCCAAACCCTGGTGAATGGGAAACCAGGGCTGGGCAAAGACCCCCCCCATCAGAGGAGCAGGGGAGAGGACAGAGAGCTGCCCGTGCTACCCGGTGCCTTGGTGGCTTTTTGGAGATCAGGCTTAATGAAATGCAGCTTCGGGAACATGTATTGACATAATTAACACCTCCGTGGCTAATCTCGAGATAAGCTCAGCCCGAGCTAAGCCAAGTTTTGCCGTGTCTCACTGCCAGGGGGGTGCTGCTGCATTCAGCTGAGTGAGAATAAGGGATTCCCTACCACTCGGTGCTTTCCTGTAGTACTTTGATCACATTAGCCTGCACTGGAACAATAATTTCTTTGAAGAATCGATAATTAAGGCAAGACTCCTGATGTTTTCCAGCAGGTGCCTGTGTTTCAGGAAAACACCATCCAGAAGCAGCAGTTCCCTGCAGCACGGCCGGTTTTCGTGTGCCGTCAGCGATGATAATTGCTTCTCACAATTACAGTTACTGCTTAGGCGGAAAAGGCGTCTTAGGAAAAGGAATTAATGTGGGTTTAGGTAATTTAGGGCTGAGGAGGGAGCCCATGCTGTGGATGTCGGTTTCAGATGGAGAATGTTTTCCCTCTTCACTGAAGTTACACAAATAAGGGGGGGGTCTCTTAAAGGAGTGTGATCATGGGAAGGAAGAGTCTCTAACAAACCTGCAGGTTGTCAGTGCAGCAGCGGGGCGTCCTTGCGGGTGGTGCTATTTGGGATCAGATAGAAAGTGCCTGTGTTTAACAAGAGCTGGGTTGAAATGCAGCAGAGGCCCCATCCCTGTTCTCCTCACAGACCTGGCCAGGGCAGATCGACAGCGGCTGGCGCCAGGTCCTGGGCTGGACCCCTTTTTGCTGAGATACTCTTGAATTGGGTGATTTGTCCCTTTCTGGTTCTAAAATGATGCCCTGCTCTGTCGCACAAATGCACAGCCCCTTGGCAGCCGATTTCAGCCACAGAGAAATCCCTTCCTGCGTGCAGTTTGCATTTTCATCTACTTCAGGTTGTGTGGTACTCCGGATGGGAACATAAAATATGAATGCCTTGAAAAAAATGGGTATTTTCATACTAAAAATGGTATTGGTTTAAAATGCAGCTGCGTCTTAAGGAAAAAAAAAAAAGACTACCTGGGATTTTTTTGTATTTTCATGTATAATGTCTAGAAAAGATGACTTTAAAACCAACTGCCTGTCTCTGGAGGCTGGGAAGATGCTGCCCGGTTTGCATCAGGGCAGGGATGCCTTGGCAGCAGGGAGCTCTTTGCCTCTGTGTGCGACGGGCCGTGACTCTGGGTTTTGGTGCTTTCAGAGGAGAACAGGAACAGCATCATCACCTCCAGCCTGGAGTCCGTGGTCTCTTCCAACGCCAACAGCTTCCTCAACTCCAACAGCGCTCCCCAGCCCAGCCTGAACTCCAGCGACCTCGAACTCGAAGTGATTAAACCCAACAGGCCCAATTCGCTGTGAGTACAGTGGTAATTAGTGTTTTACAGGCTCCCCGGCCTTAATCTTTAATCAGGGCAGTGCCTTACCCGGAATCCCAGCAGTTTCTTGAAGAATACAATTAAAGTTTTAATTTTTAATGGGCGCCTCGCATGCACCCTGCGTTTTCCACTGGCTCCGAGCGGTGGAAGGAGTTGCTGGGGTTGTATCTGCCGGTGAGTCCCAGCTCTCGTTATTCTGCACGTGTGGATAAGTTTTTGGGCAGGACCCCGCGTTGCTGCTCGGGACCGCTCGACCCATCTGGTGATAACTCCAGCAAACACAAAGGGCTTTTCTTCTGAGCTCAGTTCCCCGGCTGTTGTCAGTACAGTTGATCCCCGGCCAAATCTGTGCCATTGCTTCTGCTATTGCTTCCTTCATCTGGAAAGTTCAAGGGGAAAAAATAGCGACCTCAGCAACGACTCCCGGAGGACGGCCGGGTTATTTATGAAGTCCCCTGAACTCCAACACAACTCAGCCCGCGCCGATGGCCGCTCCGCTGGGGGAATTTCCTTCCTGCCGGGCC
>NW_010164005.1:3495-8013 GCF_000695765.1 Mesitornis unicolor
GCCGCCGTGTGCCTCGCGTATCCGTGCCCTTCCCAAATTAGGGAGCCCTTCCCTCCCGCCCCTCCGGCCCTCCCACAGCCCCCAACACTTCCAGTTCCCACTCCACTGCAGACCCCGCATTTCCTTGATAGCAGAGGGGGATATTTTTGCTTCAGCTGCTTTCTTCTGGTCACCTTGATTGTGAAGGCCTCAAAATGGATGAGTACTGGGCAGGTACTGGTGGAGATGGGGGAATTTGACGTTGCTGTTGGCTCGGTTGACAGCAGGGGCTGGGGTTTGGGGTTTTCGGGGTGTTTGGGGTGCAGGGGTCTGGGGTGCAGGCCCCCGGGACGGCTCAGGTGAAGGTGAGTGCAGGGCGGGCGCTGAGCAAGGACAGGCCCTGGCTTCCCCCCCATCCGCGCTGCCTCCTCGCGCCATCGCTGCCACCAAACCAGCCCGGCCACACGAGCAGGGCTCAGCTCCATGCCCGTGGATTTACCTCCTGTGGTGGCCCAGCAGCACCCAAAGGTAAGGATGCCCCCACGGGAAGGTTGCACGCTGTGTAAATTACGTGCGGTTGGTTGAAGCTCTGCAGGTCAGCCGCATACCATTCATCCCAACAGCATGGGTTTAGTTTACTTATCCTTTGAGGGAGGGAAAAAATGATGGGGTGCAGAATACAGCAAGGTTTGTGAGCCTGAGTCGGGCTGGGACCTTGCAGGAGCTGCCAAATTCACAGTTTTTCAGGTTGCAGGAGTTGCCTCTTCCTAATCATTGCCTTTATAACAAAATCATTTGCTTGCTGGCCTTTACAATTCTGCAAAGTGAAACAGTGATCAGCAGGGTCACACAGCGGCTCTGACAGCGCTTGTGGCGTTTGCTGCTTTTCCTCCAATCCAGTGGTTACGGGATCGGTTTTACACACGCAGGAGCACACAAGTCAGTAGTAAAGGGAGTGGGTAAGAGCACAAGGCAAATATTTTCTTCTCCACAACCCCAAATATTTTAATCCAGTATCTTTAATCCAATCTTTCAATGAGAAATAAAGCGTCTGACTTCACTGATTCTTTTAAAACTGAGTAGGGGTCACTCCAGCCCCTCTGCCCGCAGCTCAGTGACCGGGGCTTTGCAGGGGCTGCAGTGGGGCTGGGCTGGGCTCTGCTGCTCCCCTGTCACTACCAGTTTGCAGCGGGAGGGTCTCAGGGTGCCTTGCCCTTCGTGCTCCTTCAACCCCTGCCAAATTCTCTGGGAGAGCCATCTTTGGGTTCCGCCTCAGGACTTTTAAGGGGTTTTTCTTGCATTTTTCACCGTTTTTTGTAGTTTTTCAGCCACGGGCCAGGGCCATCCCATTTCAGGGCCCGTTGTGGAGGGGTTGGCTTTCCCAGCAGCCTGCCCACGAGCTGAGCTGGGAGCCAGCCCTTGCCAAAATTAAACATCCCAGGTGTGCGGAGGCCGGGAAGTGCCATTTTCCTCCTTGAAAGGAAAAGGGATTTCTTTCTGAACAAGGAACTCCTTAAGTACAGAAAAACCCGGGATTTGATGTTTCCTTCCCTTCGAGAAAGGGACCTCTGCTCCCCTAACGGGGCAGCAAAGGTTTGTAAATTAAGATCTCCAGGCCAGAATTGGACCTCATCCTCCTTTTCTGCTAAATGCATCGCTGAGAAAACCCAGCAAAGCTCCTCCCCACCTGGGCTCACTGCGTCCCCCTCCATCCTTGGAGCCCCAGGGGTGTCCCCATGTGGGACGATTCGCGGCAGGGGCAGAGGCACAGTAAAAACACTTCATCAAACCGCAGGGAGTTGGGCCGTCGTGGTGTTCTTGCTTCTGCTTTAGCTGAAAACCAATGTTCTGGTGGAAATCACGGCTGTTGGTCTCGGTGGGGGACTTGCTGGAGCACAGACATGAAGGGCTGGAGGTCCGAGGGTTTGCTTGCGTTCATTTTGCTGCATCCACGCATTCACAGCCCCGTCCTCCTCCCTGGGGCCATGCGGTCGTTCCCAGCCCTGCCACCCCTCAGCGTGGCCCTCCCGCATCAACCCGGAGAGAAATGGTTTTGCTGTGGGGCGAAGGCTCTTCCTTCCCAGCCGCCAGTTGGGGTTTTACTATGGGAATGCATTTATTTATTAGGGCTGGGTTTATTTTGATGGAAAACTGCTGCGGGTGGGAGCTGTACCGGGTGAGTCAGCGCGGCTGCTGCCCCATGCCAGGAGCTGTCAGTGCCGCGGCCACCACAGCCCCAGGAAGGGGGGGTCTGTCTCTAAATAAGCATCGGGTTTCTGTATCCTGCCCTTGCAGAAAGCGTCTTCCTTCGAAAACAGGGCAAAACAAGCACCAGGTGTGCTCTGTTTCTCGATACAGGCTTCAGCCGAAGTGGGGGACGTTTTTGAACTGAATTGTGTGATCGTGAAAAGCGAAAGATTTGAGGTAGCGGGTTTTGAAATCCTTTAGGAAAAGCACCTTGCTATGGTGGCTCTGCACTGCGTGCATGTGAAGCCTTCGATGTGGGGTGCATCACTGAGTGGGGTGCATCA
The DNA here is from genome assembly GCF_000695765.1 of Mesitornis unicolor. Classification (NCBI taxonomy): domain Eukaryota; kingdom Metazoa; phylum Chordata; class Aves; order Mesitornithiformes; family Mesitornithidae; genus Mesitornis; species Mesitornis unicolor. Next base: position 6,006 of record NW_010164005.1, read on the forward strand.
TTGATGTGGGGTGTATCATTGGTGTGGGGTGCATCACTGATTTGGGGGCATCATCGATTGGGGGCATCATTGGTATGGGGACATCATTGGTGTGGGGTGTATCATTGGTATGGGGTGCATCATTGGTGTGGGGTGCATTATCGATTGGGGGGCATCATTGATTTGGGGTGCATCATTGGTATGGGGTGTATCATTGGTATGGGGTGTATCATTGATGTGGGGTGCATCATTGATTTGGGGGCATCATTGATTTGGGGGTATCATTGATTGGGGGGGTGTCATTGGTATGGGGTGTATCCTTGATTGGAGTGTATCATTGATTGGGGGGCATCACTGATTGGGGGGGCATCATCGATATGGAGTGCGTTGTCGATTGGGGGGCATCATTGGTATGGGGTGTGTCATTGATGTGGGGTGTATCATCACTGTAGGGTGCATCACTGCAGATACCCAACCCCTTGGTTGGTGTTTCCTTTGTATTTTCCTTCAGTTTTATTGATGTTTCGGTCTCATCTGTGTCCCCTGTGTTATAGAAAGAGCTCTGCTGCGTGCAGGGCCCTGCCGTGCTGGGTGCCTGTGCATAACACAGCCAGTTCGTGTTGTTCAGCCTCGTTAAAATCACCTCTTAACGCTTAAAATAAGCGTGACACCACCTTAAACTCAGCTGTTAGGTGTAATACTGGGTGCTTCTGGCTGGCTTCCTACCTGTGACTTGCTGCAGGCCTTTACAGTTGTTTGCAAAGCCGAATGTGGTACCAGGGGCTGCTTAACGACAACCAGATGGGCTGCACTTCTGCATTGTGCCTCCTCCAAATGCCCAGCGTCTGTGCAAATGATACCCAGGGGCTCCTGGTGTTTCTTTTTGGAGGGGAGCTGAGCACCGGGGGCTCACAGAGAGGGCTGGGGCTGTGGCAGAGCACCCAAAATTCACCGCCAGCCCGAGGGATGCTCGCCCTGGTCCCACAGGTCCCCGTTTTGGTGATAGCCATGTCCGCTTGGTCCCAATCGACACCTTTACCGGTTGCCCTTGGAGTTATCTTGTAGGTGTGAACCAAGTCAAAAACCATGGATGCCAAAGGCAAGAGCACTTGGTGGAAGAAATAGCGGGGACTCTGCCTTCAGGGAGATAGGAGCCTTGGGAAACTTGGGTTTGGTCATCACGTGTCTATTAGCATTGCATTTTATTTTCTCACTGACCAAGTATGGCAATTTCTTGCCCTCCACGGGTATGGAAAGAAATGAGGAGCAGATCTAAGGTCTGGCGGTCATGAAAAAAATAACCCTGTTGATCTGAGGAAGAGAGGTTGATTCCCATGTGCTTCTGATTTATGGGACCAGAATAAATCTTCATTGGGCCATCCCAGTTAAAACTTGATCAACGTTTCTCCTTCCCTGCCCCAAAAGGGGAGAAAATTCATGTATTAATATGTCTGTGAAACAGCCTCCATCGGTGATTTCTTGCTGGACCGAGCGGTCAGAGAGGGGTGGTGGCATGCAGGACTGCACCTTCCTCTCCATGGTATCAAACAGGTTACGATGGATTTTCTGCAATGAATAATCTCTTCAAAATGCAAACAGCTCCCGCAGTTCTGTGTGGCACACGCAAGCAAAAGCACGCAAGGACAGGGAAATAACAGACCTTTAAATGCTGCTGGTTTAAGTTTAAATGCAGGATTTAAGTCACTTTTTCCACTCTGAGGAATAACCGCGTAAACGTGACACAGCCTTATTCAGCAGCAGCTCTGCTCCCCGTGCCCACGCAGAATGCAGCAAAAATAAATTGTTTCGTTTCGCTTGGCTTTTTTTTATGAAAACCAACTTATGTGCGGTCGTCGGTTGTAGGAGGGCTGTGAACTTACTGCACCCTGCTTTGTTGGGCTCGTTGCTGTAAGAAGAAACCCTCCCTCTTGCAGGAGGAACGGGCTGGGTAGGAATGCAGGGGGGTCTGGGGTTTGGGATGCGGCCTGATTTGGCAGCCAGATCATCATCATCATCATCATCATCATCA
>NW_010164006.1:0-18018 GCF_000695765.1 Mesitornis unicolor
TGTCGCTAGGGAAGCGAGACGGTGCCGGTGCGAAGGTGAGGGCTGTGTTACCGCCACAAGCAGGGCAGGGCTGGGGAGAGGCCGTTAGAGCGCAGCTGCCTCAGCCTTCATCTGTGCTGCTCGTTGTCGGAGAACAAAGAGGATCAATTAAGCGTGTGCAGTTATTGCTGCTTCTCTGTCTTCAGTGAGGGCGCTTGGAGTAACAAATCGGGGTGCCTTTCTTTCCGGAGCCCTCTGAGGAAAGACTGTTGTCCTCGGTTGATCTGTGGCAGCTTGGCATTTGAGCTGTGTGTTTGAACCTGGTCTGAGGCAGGGAGAAAGGCCACGTAGCATTAACGAGCACAATACACGTTTTAGAAACAGCCAGTTTAGCGTGTTAAACACAAATTGGAAGTGAAAAAATAGAGACTGAAGTAGATGTACCCTTGAAAGCCTTCCATAGGATTCTTGTGAGCGTTACAGTACAGTGGATCAGAAGCAGTGCACAACTGTTATTTCATTTTGCCTCGCTTTTCTGTGTCTTAGTTGCACTCACATTTTTTTTTTGTTACTGTCACCTTTTCAGCATTTGAAGAAACAAAGGAATAATGGGGGTCTAATAAGTTTTGCTGTCAGTATTAGCATAATTGATGTATGTTGTAGTCATCCATGCTAATAGGTAATGCTCTGAGACTATTATTTTAAAGCATCCTGGAGACAGTTACTAATTACATTTTTCATCGCCCTGCAAAGAGGTAAACAGTAGCATATTTCGGCTCGGGCTTTGCAAAGTATCGGAGTAGTTCTGCCAGTTGAAGTGTGACTGGCCGCCTACTGAAATACTTTCCGGAATATGTGCCTCCATAGATTAGCAAATCGAGGTGAGGTTAACCAACTTGCTCAAGGTCATGGAGTGACAGAGTTAGTGCTAATGTAATCCAGCCATCCTGGCTGCTGGACTGTGCTCTAGTCATTGGATGACTCTCCCAAATAATTGCAGGTAGTTTAAACACTGGGTTGCATAAGTGCAGGGTAAGACCTCCGAAAACTTTCTGAGAAACAAAGTGTTAATAGGTTTGCTTCCGATCATATGCTGTATTTACGTGTAGCTTAAAGTAATTGCTCAGCTTGAGGTAGGAGAGAATTTTGAAGGAGATTTTTTGCTTGTTTTGTAAACATGTACTCAAAAGGCATCAATTTTATTGAGTGTGTAGCGTAGAAAGGCTTATTTTGTAGTTTCAGAGGGCAGATGTGACAACAATAGATGACACTGTAATAAGATAATTTTTAAAAGGGGTGTGTGGAGACTGACTGTAAAGAGGTGGTCTTCTGAATGAAGTGTTTACCAGATGACATTCTCTCGAGTTATTTGCAGTTGTTAGGAAAAGAAAAAAGCAACAACCAACAAGTGTACTCGGAAGCTATGGTGCTGAGGCTGTTGGAAGTTAAAATGGGAACAAAAAACTTCCTCACTTGATTTAGCTTTTCAGCAGATACTTGTTAAGTAAAAACAGGTCACGATCGGTGTTATTTCTGACCCTAGAGAGAAGTTACGTTTCGCTTCGTGTTTTTTCTCTGTCGAGTTAAATTTGTGAAGAAAGAGATTTCAAAGGAAACGCTGGCAGATCTGTGCTATTGTGACACCAGCAGTGTATATTTAGTAACTCTGGGGAGGAAAGATCCTTATTGCACTAAAAAATAAAAAAAATTGGTGACAATTGTTTGCCTGGACTTGAAAGAGCGTTGGGAAGCGAGCTGGCGTTGTTCAGGTGTTACGCGTTGGCTGTGTCCTCTATCGAGCGAGCGTTGTGTTTGACAGATCCCTGCACCAGCAGGGAGTTTCCTTGGCGGCACCAGAAATCCATCTGCAGAGAGCAGGTCGCAGCATTGAGAGCGCAGATCTTGGGTTTGTACAGATTTTACCTTTATGTTCTGCAAGTAATCGTTCCTGGTGACTCTTGGCTACAAAATTGAGTGGTCGTGGTGAGAATCTGCTGTGTCCTGAACATTTATAGGAGCGCTGTTAGGGTTGATGTGTGCAGAGAAGTTCTGATGATACAGGCTTTCTCTGTGAAAGTCTTTGCAGTTTGCTGTTGATGAGTGCTGTACAAAAGGTGTGCTGTTATTAATAGTAAACTGCGAAATATCCCCAGCCTATGTATAATTTGTAGTGCAGTCTTTGGGAAAAGTGCTTAAACTCATGTCACTTGGTGAGATATTGCAGCAAGGTAACTTTTAAGTCTCAAGAAGGGTGCTGCTTGCTTAGAAATCCATAAACTTATACCCTGAACGGCACCGCTGTGTCAGCAAACACGTCTACTATAGGCCTGGCTTTGCCAGATTGACTTTTGCCAGTTTCAGTGGTAACTCCTTAGCCAGCCAAGTTAAATAAGAAAAGGAAGCAATAACTGGATGTACTTTTTGAAGATTGGTGGCTTTCTGCCTGGGAGGTTTGCATGCTGTGTTTTCAGTGGATGCATAAGAAAAACAAGCCTGCTCATAGGCTTAGTGATCCATACCCCAGCTGATGTGATCTGTGGGGTTTTTGACACCTAAACACTTGCTGTTGGCCAAACTGAAGAAACCGGAGTTGTGGTATGACGCCAGAAATCAGAATGAAACCTGTGCAGTGTTTAAAGAAAAACCTGAAGTGTCAAAATAGTATTAAATATTACAATATTTTTAAAAAATTATTAAATCTAATCACTTAAAAGTATCTAGCAGTAGTTTGCTATTGATTGCAATGTAGTTTAAAATATTTATTAGGAAAAAACCTTTTGTTAATTTCAAAGATTGCCTGTATTTCTTTTACACATAGTTTATAGAACATGAGAACTACAGATTCTCATGTATGCTTACTGCATTGATGCAACTTCTGTAAAAATAAAATTCAAAAAAGAAATCTTCTGTCTATGAGAAGTTTCAGAAGAAGGTAGTTTGTATTCCTACAAGCTGGCAGTTTTTCCACATAAGCTCTTCGTAGAGTCTTGATATATTTGAATGGAACGATGACTCTCACTTTGCAATGGTACATAAAGTTGTTCAAGAAATAATGCTTACACTTGCTGCACAAGGTGATTCCAGAGTTGGTTAATCCTTCTGGAACAAAAGGGATTCGCCAAAATTCTCAGAAGCACTTGAAACCCAAATTGCCACTTAGAGGGCTACTTCTTTTTCTAGACTCTTCTTAATAAGGTAGCAGAGCATCAACTTGGAACACTATCATTGGGGATTTGTTTTCAGAATATTATTAGTAGCATTTCAGTGAAGTGGAAACAAACTTATGCTCTGAAAGGAAACTGGATCTTGGGGAAAGACATTCCAGTAAGACCCATGAATTTAAATCCTACAGGGATGATTTGCTGTTTAAAAAAACAAACAAAAAAACAAAACAAAACACAAAAAGACCCCAATTTAGTTTGTGAATAGAATCAGAGCCTGTAAATCTGAAGATACGACAGATATACTCTAGTAAACACCTAAACCTGTGTCATGTTTCAAGTCTGAAACCGGTGTCTGGTGCTTGGAAATGTGAACGTGTTGATGTTTAGAATGCAAGAATAAGCATTTGGTTTTGGTCGTTCATAATGCCAGGGCTATTTGCTGCTAGAAAGTTCAGAAAATAAATTTCTTAAGGTGCAACGAAATCAGTTTATTTGACTGGAGAACAGCTGAAACAGACCTTGTTTTAGAAAGCTTCATTGGAAGTGGAAATTACAGCTAAGAAATCAGTAGGTACTTTTTGTACTTTTAATATTTTCTACTATAGAATAAAGTTAAGCCTCAAAGGACACCTTCAGTTTGATAATTAACCTATAGGAGCTACAGTAAAATACGACCTTTTGGGGGAGGGGAAATATCTATAGCTGTTTCACTTTGCTCTGTGTGTTGTGTGTAAAGTGAATGGTATGTGTGCTCAGGAGTCTGGCCTTAATTTTGTTTTATGAATTACATTTGGGATTGTTGCTTGATTGGATCATGGGTTCTGGTTTTAGTTCTGGAATGTCACTCAAAATAAAACAAGACTGGGGGTGGCAGAGGGAGAACTGCGATGGTTATACTTTGGTTAGAGACAGTGGGGGTAGAAAACCTGTCTTATTTTTTAGTCAAGTAGCAAATCCTAAATCTGTTTGGTATTATTCATCCCAGTTATTTTTCAGTTTGTTGCCTATAACTACCACGCAATTGCAAGGACAGTTTAGTTTAAACAAGGCGTGAAGGTGTTCCCCATTCTTGTCTTCTGAATCTGTGGGATTTGACATACCTCAGTGTCTATGTGAGCAGATACCTCAGTTATACCTCATCCGGGAAGGTCACACTGCAGAGAGGTTCCTGCCTACGTGGTGACTCCTGCTGCCTTACGTCTTTGTGTTTCCTCATTGCTGCTCTGTTTTATCTCACGTGTTGGTGTCCCGAGGCAAGGATGGGATATCTTTTTGTTGTTTTTGTTTGGTTTGTGTTGCAAAGACCCAGCATAAGCAATCCTGGTCATGGACTGGGACCCCAGAATGCTGCTGTGATACACTAATGTGGTTATCTATTTATTTTATAGCCATTTGTTAAATAGGTAGAAACCTGATGCAAGTGTTTTTACTATTTGTGTATTTTTGAAGGAACTTAAGTAAAAGTAGATTCATAACCAAGCTTCATGTTCTATATTTTTACACTATTGTTGACTGCCTCAGTTTAGTATAGACTTATGGAAATAATCTTCTTGCCTTTTCTCTTTTTTTCCCCCCCTTTTTTTTTCCTTTAGAATTGCCAAAATGCTTTGGAATTCTTAAACGATTCAAAAACTGAAGTCTCTGAGGATACAAAATCATAAGAACACAAGAAGCAGCAAGGAGGATTCAGTGCCAATGCAGCAACAAAAAAGACAGCCAGAGTTAGTGGAAGGAAATCTTCCTGTTTTTGTTTTTCCTACAGAACTTATATTTTATGCAGATGACCAGTCAACACACAAGCAGGTGTTGACTCTATATAACCCCTATGAGTTTGCCTTAAAATTCAAAGGTGGGTTTCTTAGGTTAAGTTCTGTTTAAGGGTTAGTTGGTGATCTCTAACGGTCCAATTATAATCAATGTAACCAATCATATTTGTGACAAAACCAAACTCGTGTCTTTACGTGTATCTGTTGGTGAAACTGGTGAGGTATTAATTCATGATTTGTTACCACTACTGTCCTTTTTGTTGCAGTTCTTTGTACAACTCCAAACAAATATGCGGTGGTTGATGCTACTGGTGCAGTGAAGCCTCAGTGCTGTGTTGATATGTAAGTAAAAGTTCTTTGTTTTCTAACCATTGATATTTGATTATCTTAATTGCTTTTGTTATTTAAGAGGTAGTAAATGACAGCATGCATTTATAAACTAAGCTGGATAAGGATATAGTGTTTTTCTAATTACCTCTATTCTTTGGCCATCTGGTCTTTGCTATTCTTTCACTCTAGGGCAGAGGTATTACAGTATTGCAGATATTTCCTCCTCTAATTTTGTCTTTGGACATAAATAAAATGCTAGTAAGTGCATCCTTTAGTATAGTTTGTAAAGCAGCAGTAAGAGTAAGATGAGTCTCCTTTGAGTACTTTTTTGTAATTTTTAACAAGAAAAGCAGGACTCCCAGGGTTGGGATTTCTTTGAGAGAAATATGTATTTGCAGATTGGCAAAATGAAAATGTATGCGGTTCCCCTGAGAACACTTTCCTGGGCCATGTTTAATGAAGGTACTTCTGCCTACCTCTCGCCTCACCCGCCTCTCTCCTTCTTAGCTCTTCCTTTTAGTTTTTTCTCCTGTCAGGTCCCAACCCAATAACAGAGAAAAGATGACAGCTGGTTAAGTGACCATAATGTATAGGGTCTGTAGGCTGCTATAAGTCAAAGTATAGAGTAGGTATATAAGCTAAAATAATCCAACTGTTTTTCATCTTCCATTTACCACCTTATTTCTGTGCTGATGTACAGATACAGCTCAAGAAAGAATGAAGTACTTTAAAGAGCAGACTGAGCTTTCCGAATAGAAATTTGCAAATTGTAAAACACATTCTGGGATCTCTGGCTAACAAACAGCCATATACAAAAAATCTCTGCTATTGAATGATCTGTCTTTTGTCAGAGAAATAATACTGTGCTTGGGGAATGGCTCTTGCCTGTAGACTGTTTTCCTTAAGTGTAATTTGGAAAATTCTAAGGACTCAGCGAATAGAAAGGAAGTTTAAAACATGGAACTAGAAAATTTCAGTGAGCAGGAGCAATAATCTTAAAAATGGAACAAAACAGGTCAGAATATACCAGTGTATCAGTGAGCTATTCTAGTCGTTAACAGACATCTACATGAACTTGATTACATTTGCTTCATCTTAAACAAATGTCTTCTTTATTTAATAAAAGGAAAATAAGAAACATATATGTTTCCAAGGGAATTTTTCATGCAGCAAAATCCCCCATCTAGTTCCAATGGTTGCTGTCTATGGGCGCTAGGATATGAGCAATACTATGCAAGTGTGGCCATTTGCCAGATAAACAGATATTCTGCAGAGCTTCCAATTATGCAATGGTCTCTAAAAAGAAACAGGAGAATGTATCTGTTTATAAGGGTCTGCAGAAAACATCTCTCTGCTTGGCAGCTGATGCATGTTCTCACAGCACAGTGTTATGTAAAGATTCTGCTTAGGTTGGGAGTTAGTGCCATGGTACTAAGAGTAGAAACAGAAATTTAAAAGGAAGTGTTAAAGGAAGAAATGAGAGTTGAATTTGCTGTTCCGATGCGCTGAGATTTGTACGAATTAGGATTGTCAATGTGAAAAAGCCTTTTGTTTAGGTGAAGGCAGTTGCCCAGCCAGTGCTCAACTTTCTGAAAGCCTGTCAGAAACACACTCTTTTGCCTCTAAAGTGTCATAAAACTCCATGATTTCCTTCAGCCTTCTCGCTTGGGGGATGGCATCGTCTCTGTTACCTTGTTGAATGGTCTAATCAAACTAGATACCAGTTACAAGCACTGGCTATGTTAATGACTGTAGGTGTCTTGATGTGATATGGTTCCTTTAAATGAAGATTGAAACAGAAAAAATCTGTTTGTTTCAGCATTTTAGTGTCTATATTATCACAAAGATAGTTGTTTTTAAAGCAATTTTAAGACTACTGTCCTGTATTACTAAGGATAGAAAAGTTGGTTTTCCCCTCAGGAGATGGAAGCCTTCTTGAAGTCAAATCACTTACATGAAGGTATTTTTTCAGAATTGCTATTGTTATATTAGAAACTTAGAATAGCCTTTCATGACACAAAGTTTTCTACTTTGGAAAAATTATTAAAATCCATATTAACCCTAAGAGTTGATATGACTTCAAAACCTAAATGTTACAGCTTTTTTTGTGCTAGATAGGTGTTTTTGTCATGCATCGTAAATGCAGAGAGAAGGCAGTTGAGCAGAGCACTGCTAAGAACTCTGTGTTGCCTTTCATCAGTGTTATTTTAAAACTCTGCCTTTTGTAGGTCCCACATACAATTTTTTACCATGAAATGCCATAAAACTAGAAGAAATGCAACAACTATCACCCTGTCTTACCGTTGAAGCTACATTGGCCAGCATATTCAAAATAGCAGAGCACCAGGGTGGTTGATGGGCAGTGAGAAGGTTTACCAGGAAAATCACTCATTTCTAGCTGTAATCCAGAGGCGATGTCTCCACTGCAGTCTGAGTTGTGACTGCAGTTTGTGTCGCAGCACCTGGCATAGCTCGTGGTGAAGGATCTGGAGCATTGTGCGTCTCGATGTAGGCAACAAACGTGTTGAAGGTAGCTAGATTGATGAGCAAAGCTCTGGCAGACAGGTTTATGTGGATATGTAGCTGTCGGCTTTACTGTGCTGTTACGTGCTCTTAATGGTGGGCCTCTGATTTTGAAAATCTCTTTACATCTAGCTGATTCTTGTCCATAGAGGGAATGAGTTTTGCTTCTGAGGAAGTACAAATTGTAAAGCTTTGAGCCTGGTTTCCTCAGAAAGCTAGACTTCTGCCATCGTCTGTCTGTGGCAGTCGTACTTTTCTTCCTTGTTCACTCCAGTCCCCCCCACCTTTTAAAATCATTGGGCAGCGTCAAACAACTTTGATAAAGGAGGAGGCATCTTTCAGATAATTGATGTTTCATGCAAATTGGCAACTAGGCCTCAGTCTGAGGCAAAGGTGTGTGAGGGATAGAGTTAACTGTTCTTTCTGGGCAGCCAGTCGGAGCATATATATTTGAGAACCAGACTGAACGTAAGGAGAGGAGAGAAGGCAAGATCAAATCTTCAAGAATATTGAGTAGTGGAGGAGGTAATGGGGATCTGGACTATTGCAATGTATCTGTGCCGCGGGGGGAAGAGGGGAAGTGTTGGGATGTAGGACATAATTCCACAGGAGACGTGGGGCTTATTAGTTCCTCTGTTTGAAAATGCTGTTTTTGTCTGCAGTGTGATTCGTCACAGAGATGTTCGGGCTTCTTACTATGGTGTGATAGATAAATTCCGTCTACAAGTGTCTGAGCAGAGCCAGAGGAAAGCATTAGGGAAAAAGGAGATTATTGCTACTCTGCTTCCATCTGCAAAGGAACAACAACAACAAAAGGAAGAGGAGGAAAAAAGAATAAAAGAACACCTGGCTGAAAGTGTCTTTTTTGAGCAGACTTTGTGTCAACCAGGTAGCTGAAATATTTTACCCTTTCTGCCTTCTGAATCAGTTATGAATAGCTCGAGTGACTACAAAGACTAGACTAAAATAAATTTTAAAATAATTCTTTTTATTTACCTGTAAGACTGCGCTCTCTAGCACTGGGGGATCACAGTGTCTAAGAAGCCAAATTATGGCTCTTCTGCTGATGCTGTCTTCATTACTCAAGACCCTTTGCTGCCCCACATTTGCATGTTGGTTGTTGGAGAGTACATCCTCTGTTGCTGTGGTGCAGAAGTTCTGTTACTGCCAATGGGAATTTATCTGCAAAAGGATGGCAGTTATTTTTCGACCCTTGGGCTCTTTCAGAAAATATGTCCCTTCTGAGTTTGTTCCAAACCCTTAATCCTCCATTTCCTGATGTGCAGGAAATATTGCCAAAACATCTTCTAAAGTGCTCCTTGTTCTGTGCCATCTCCTTTGTCTGTCTTGCAAATACAGAAAAGCACAGTTGCTCGCTGGAAACTCTTTGGATGTTTCGTATGTGAGGAAGTGAATCAACCCTCTCGGGCAAAACCTGGACCAGTTAAATTGAAGTTGTAGGGGAAGATATAAAAAGTATCAAGTTTTACCAGAACTGAATCCAAACTGATTCTTGACTTGACAGTCTTACCTTCTTGTTACTCTTACTGATTTATATTGTAATATTCTTGTCACTGTTTTATTTTTCATTACAAGAAAATAGATGAACCTGCTTGAGGGTGTTCCCCTTGTTAAAACCAAACTTCTTCACTATTTATACATAGTTTGTTGGCTGATGAAACACCTTTTACTGAAAACCCCTTGATAGATATTAGTAGGATACATGGTTAAAGCAAACCTAGGAGATCTCTGGGCTCACAGAACAAAATGTTACTATGAGAGTTATTCCTGTACAGAAGGTTTGAACCATCCTGAACAATCTGATGCTGGTGTTAATCCAAATGCTATTTCTCTGCTTAAAAACCTTGTTGACCACATTATGTTGCTTGCTTACAGAAGAAAAAAACCAACAACAACAAACAACAACTCAAAAAAAACCCCAACAAACCATAAACAAAGCAATCGCAGTCTTTGCATATAACCTGCAACTTAGAAATAACAGATCTGTGGAATTAAGATAGGACACGTTGCTAGTCATTGAGCATAGAAAACTGTATTAAAAACATTGGCTTGTTTCAGTGGATTTTAAGAATTTGGTTAGAAGTATTCAACAAAGATATTAACAGTCTCTAAGATTACACTGTGTGCATTTTGAGTAGGTTCCAGCTGTTAAACTGCAGCACGATAAAGAGTATGAAGGACAGTTCATCTATAGTTTGCATTTCCTTATTCTGGTGATGTTGGACTGTCAGAGCAGTTCACTCTCACAGTTCTTAAAAGTAAGATTCAAATGTGTGGTGTGTAAACTGGTTCTGGCAGGTACAGCCCTTGAATCCTCTAAAGAAAGAAGGGTAACTCATCTGGCCCGAGATCCTGTGCTCTTGCTGTAGCCAGGTTTTGCTCTGGCGGTGTAAGCAGTTACCTGCCTGCACAGCTCTTTCAGGTGTTCTTTCCTAATTGACTACGAATCACTGAAGGAGCACACCAAGGAATGGATGCATGGTGAGACCTTGGGCTGAAATATCCAAGAGTCATAAGTGTGTACATGCAGCTGCTGGGCCTGGCAGGCTCTGCTCCTCCAGAAGGGAGGGCTTTGGGAAGTCGTGTGAAAACAAGTTCCAGCATCAGCACAGGGAGCAGGGTTCTCCACTGCAAAATGCAGAAGGTTTAGAAGGGCTTTCCACTCCCTCCAAACTCCTAAGAGAAAAGAAAGTCTCAGGATATTGCAGCTACAATGTACTGCAAACTTTTATATTGGTTCGATGCTCCTTACAGCTGATACTACTTTGTTTTTCAGAAAACAGAACTGCCTCGTCGGGACCTAGTTTACTAACAGTCTTCCTAGGAATAGTGTGTATTGTAGCACTAATGCTACCCACATTGGGGGAAATGGAATCCCTGGTGCCTCTCTACCTCCATTTAAGTGTGAATCAAAAGTTAGTAGCTGCTTATGTTTTAGGTAAGTATTCTGCATTTTGTAAATGTTTTCTTGGAACTTCTGTGATTTGGAAAACTTCTGTTTGCCGGTGGCTTCAGGAAACTTGGAGACAAAACACCATGTTACGTTTTGCTTTGTGTCTCTGCTTGTATTTTAACTTACAGCCATGGTGATAGTGGGGTAAATTAGTTACTGTAAGAATTCGAGACCATTTTTTAGTTGATATTTATTATATACAGGCCTCTACATGGTAATTTCACCTTCATTTGATGACTGGCCAACTGTAGTCATCTGCCAACAAAAGTGAACGGAAGGTGCCCTTTCTTAAACTTACACTGACATCGGGAGTTACTCTACTGCAGAACCTGGATCTCTTCTGTTATTTTTGTTTCTCTCTTCGCTCCAGATGAGCTGATTTGAAAGGTTCCATTCCCTGCCCTCTTGATAGGCAGTTGAAAGGTGTAGAAATAAATTGTTGTAAACCCCTCCTATGAGACCACTACCATCCACAGTTCTTCCTGGTTTGTAATTTGCTCCTAAATGAGCAAGTGTAGATAAGTCGCAGATTTCATTTGTTATATTTTTCTATAACTATTTCAGATTTGAAGAACAGTCACACTAAACTCAATTCTCCTGTCCCACTACCTGGCAGAAATGAGGATTTAAAGGAAACGAGCTAGGCAGCTTCAGACTGATAGCTAGAGGTGAGGTAGCGATGGGAAAAGATGCAAGTTCTGGATGGTTAATGCCGCACACACAGGTGACTGACCGACTCCTGCGTGTCGGTCTGCTGAAATGGCTTGAAAACTCACGTGTCGCTCTTTGCCTGAGCTGATGGTGATGTATTTTCAGATCAGGACCTTGCAGTAATCCTTGCTTTGTTTTTATCCAGTTTTGAAAATGACTCCAGTTTCTGCTGGTGCATATTGCAGTATTAAACCATTTGACTTTGTACATCTGCAACAACTTAACCTGTTTCTGGATCACTATGAAGTTCTTACAAGTTTTGATTCCTTTCACAGCAGCATTTTTAGTGTTCTTGAAAAGCTGCTTCTGTGTGCAACTCTTGCTCATGTAGAAAGCCGACTGCTCTGGGGAAGATGAAGTCACTTTCTTCCACAAGGAAGTACAACTGGATTGTGTGGCATTTAGTTGACAAGGGAGGTTAATACCACACCAGCTGGGCTATATGACACTTAAGTATTTGCTTTACAGAAATGAGTGAAACCCTTTATTGCCTGGAAGTCTCTGTACAAGAAGTAGGCTGTCCTGTAGCATCTTCCAGAAACTTCTGTTATTACTCTGCGATGATGAGATGATCCAAGCCAGGGCCTATAGCAGTAGTGGTGGTACTGATTGTCTAAGCTAATACAGACCTTAAGAAATAGCTGAATTGTAATTCCTGTTTAATGCATAAATTGCCTGTCTAATGGAAGGAAGCATTACAACTCTGTTCTGTCATGCTTCTATCTTCAAAATCTTTATACAGTAAATAAATCTGTAGTGGCAGGATAGTAAAATAGTCTCAGAAATTTCTTTATCTGTGGTGAGATCTGTAGGCTTTAGCTAAGCTGTCTGCAGTGACAGGCAGGTATCATCTGAGCCTGCAAGAAAGCAAGTTTGCTCAAGAACGGACAAATTCCTCTTGGGATGTTTTGTAAGGCTGGAATTCAAGGAGCCCTCGTGTTTTTCCATCTGCATCTTTGCCTTGTGCAGCATCACTCATGGCTAAGAACTTGCAGATTTGTACTTTCTCCAGTATCAGCACATAATTAAAGTGAACTTTTCAGTGTGTCATGAGTTGGTTTATTAGCCCCATGTTTCCTCCTTTCATCTGTTTTTAATTGTTTTTAACCTCTATCAGACCAGTTCCTTTTTTTTTCCTCCCTCCTTCTTTAAAGGTCACCACAAAAAGTCTGTGGAAAGCTCCCTGTGCAGGCTGACAAGGAAGCTTAACATCTTTGTCTAAAACCAGTCTTTGAGCAGTCATTCTGCACAGAGCAGAACCAAAATGCCTTGGAGCCTTCAGCTGATGTGCCTGACTGACGAGTCAGCGTTTGAGTACACTGCCCAGAACTACCCCCGTGAAAACTGGTGTCAGAATCTCAACGTTAAGATTTTCCAGTGGTCAGATCAGGAATTGTTTGGAGTCTTCATAGCTGCTTTGACATTTAGTTACTGGATACACTGCGCTTCAGTGTGGTTGGGTTTGGGTTTTTTTAACACGGATTCTGTCCACATCACAATTGGGAGCAATACTTCTAATATTTAAGTGAAATGTATATTTAAATTCATCTTACCTTATTTTCTGTCTTGTGACAGGCTAAACTATATTGAAAATGTTTTATTCAGTGAAATTAAAAGTATTTAGTTCTTAATTCTTGTCTTTCAGGTCTCATCACCATGGTTATTCTGAGAACATGAGCAATGAGTTAATAGGATGTCAAACACCTTACTGTATATTCACATCATGAATGTGGACTGCCTTTTACTCCCATTTGGCTCATTAAGATGCTAGCAAAACCATTCAGTGATTTAAAATACCTTCAGAAGTGTAATATATTTTAACTATGTATAATAAATGAAAGACTCAAAGCACTTTTCGGTGCTTCTGTAACAGACAGCTATGAAATGTTCAGCGATACCTGTGAAAATAATTTGAAAAACTTTTATATCTACGCCCACTGTAAAAAACCCTTATTAAAGCAACATTTGTTATTTTTAGTCTATGTTCACATGAGTACGTGATCACTATAAACACAACCTGTCCTCTGTAAAACGTTCCTTTGGTTTGTGGTTGTACACCCCAAGGCTGGCGCATGGCACTTCTGTATACGTACCAGAAGGACGAGAGTCATGATTAATCATTGCAGAAAATGAAAAATTCCATCAGTGAAACTATGAAATAAACCATGAATTTTAGGTGAAGAAGTAATTCTCAAATTCCTTACTTCATTACAAGTATATGAGTGAGTGCTCGTTTTCTTACCTGGGGAAATCATTTCTGCAGCAGCAATTTTGTGTCCCAGTTGTAGACAATAAAAGCAAGTTCTGTCATCAGATCCTTTCATTTCCTAGGGATGCATGTGACACGTGGACTAAGTGGCATTAACAGAAGTTGAACTCACACTGCACACTAATATAAAATTCAGCCATTTTTTCTACTTTGGAGACCAAACCAAGCACAGCACAACAGCATTCCTCTGCACCATCCCTTCTCCCCTATGGCTGAGACAGGAGACTTCTTTTGTAGCAGAAACTGCTGCTCAAATTCCAGTTTTCTATTCTAGGTGAACATTTACCTTGTTTCGTATAACAAGTCTTTCCCTTTCTTTGACATTTCATTGTTGAGATGTTAAGTTTAAAAATATTTCTACTGAAAGGCCACTACTACTGCATTTTATGAATACACACAAGTCTTTCTAAGTCTATATGATATGCTCTGATCTGTATTAAGAAAAAACATTTCAGAAATTAAACTTACTTTCCCTCTGCATGCTATGGGTCACTTTTCTGTTTATGCATGGAAGTACAAAGACACAATGCAGAGAACAATGTTGTTTTAAGGAAAAAAAAAGAAAGGTTAAAGTTGTTGATCACTACATTTTTTTCTTACATAGAATACAAGTAAGTGTTTAAAGGACAATAAATGTTACTTTAGTTTGATTCTCAGAAGAACTGAGATTGTGTTATCTATCAGCATCAGATGATAAAGTCAAACAGTAATGTTAGGGTGTTTTTTTTAAAAAAGTAACTAGACGACTTAGGAAGTCTGTTCCAGAGCCTGTGCTGCAGGCACGGCGCTTGCTTCCAACCACGGAGATTGCGGTCGGGTCGCAGTGTTGCCCTGTGTTCTTGTACCTTCACGGTGATTCGTAAAGACCTGCACCATTAGTGCGGATGCTCCTGAGGGAATTGAGCAGAAGTTAAGGAGAGAAAACTGCCACGTGGTATCTGAGCCTGGCTGTTACGTATTGCAATACCTAGCTTTTGTGGTGCTCAAACTGGGGAAAAAACACACACAAACCCACCTCTTTCCCCCCATATCATGGAGTTCCAGTCCTAGGTGAGGGTTGTGCTTTGCCAGGCACTCACAGAAGGACAGAAGATGGAGAGTCCTGCATGCAGGCACTGAGTCACCACAACCAAGCCTTGACACCTACCAGTGCCTCAGTCCTGCGGACAGTGCCCACACGAGTCTTGGGAAGTAGGATTGCAGATAACAGAGACCACGACTGCCAGCATCCTGCTCATTTTCAAGGCATTTAAAAGAGAAACCATTGGTTTAGAAAAACACCTTGACCAAATAAATCAGTAACTAAGAGTTATCAGCAACTAAAAAGACTAAATCATTGGACCATTTCTTTTTCAAGGGCAAGCGAGGAGCAATACACAGATAAAAAAGATTAAGTGCACAGTGTAACTCAGCAGCTGCAGATAAAATGGGTGCTTGGGCAACAAAAAAAAAAAAAAAGCATGACAAATGGGAATTTTGACTTCTTTCTACTTTGTGGTGATTACAGAGCACTGTATAATCACAGATTTATTCCAGCGTTGGAATAACACCTGAGGACAGTTTCAGTTCAGCACTGTGAGGGGGAATAGATCAAATCTTGTTACAGCACGGTCACAGGAAGACACTCGTAAAATTTTACCAGGTGGATACACGAGAGTTAGAAGAGATTTTTCTGATGCATGTATGTGTGTGTACATACATACGTGTATCTGCATACATACGCCTCTAGTGCTTAATAGGGTATGGAAGGCATTGAATGAATGCTTTTGGAAATAAGAGCTGAGACAGTAAACATGCCTCCCCTTAAAAAACACCAGGAAAGCCAGCCAAGTGTTCACGTCATTTCCCATTCCTGACTCTCAGCACAAACAAAACAGTCATTTCCTTGAAGCAGAGAAGTGCAGACAGTCGGGAGGGCTTTAGGATCACCCCTCAGAAACAATCACTGTGTTTACCCAGCACTTGCAGTGCTATCTCGAACAGGCAATGCTGGCAGGCAGGAAATGCGAGCACTCCCAAGATGGCTTTCATGAGCACCACTCCTGGGCTTGGTACATGATCTCCTCACACTGTTTGCACTTGTCTGGCTCAGCAAGTGCTTAGGAGTCCCTGTTCTCTCTAAAGGAGTGAACCAAAGAACGTGTAAAACTACACCAGACCAAATATAACTGTCAGAGCTCCAGGGCAGACAGGGCTTTCGTATCATCGGTTCATTTCACCACGCTCAGCTGACAGAGCCCCTCCGAGACTGGAGCCTGGGTCCAGCAGCCTTACCTGGAAACAGACGCAGTCCCTGCGCAGGGAAATGCTGAGCCACAGCTGACATTCCTCAGAACACGCCCCGGGAAGGTAACCAGGCGTGGTGTCATGAGAACAGGCGCTGCTCTTCATTAAACAGCCATTGAACGGTGCCATTTGCCATTGGCTTCAAGAGAAGCCCATGCACAGAACTGTGCCTTCAACACCACAGCGGAGAAATCCTTCCTGCAATCAACTAGCCTGGAGTTGTCCAAGAGTTGCATGTTATTGCATTTCATGTTCATATGTAGCAAGTATCTGATAACCAACAAGCCTAAACTGGAAAGAGGCTGCCAAACAGGGTTGGCAATAAATCACCGTATTTTAGCGCTCGTTTGCCAATGTATATTTATGAATGCCAAGTTCCATCACCCCTTTCCTTTGTCAGGAGCACAAATCTCGTACTTCAGACATACACACACTGGCAATTCATCCCATGGGTAGGGCAAGACTACAGAAGGGAACTTGCCCAGAGCCAGTAAGCAAGATCAGGGAAAACCTTGTTCACAGGAAGGAGTTACCACATGCCGAGTGATCTGTGCTTCATAGGGCCTGTGGTGATGCAGGGAGCAAGCTGTACGGGAGGGCTGAAAAACCCTGAACCTTAAATTACTTCCTCTGCCAGGGGGGAGTGCTAGGGAAGGCCCCATCTCTCACTGGAGCTGGAGGAGAAACAGCTGTGGTAACAGTGCTGGCAAGGGAGTCTATCTTCCCTGTATGCATAGCTTGCTGCCTGAGGAAATCACATCAAGACTGAAACCGCTGGAGACTGAAGTCTGCTGTTGCCAGCAGCATATCGCTTGCTTAGTACCGCTCCACAGAATCGAGTGAAGATTAAGAAACCACTGCTACACAGTCTAGTGTGAGCCTTTTGAAAATAACCAACATATAAATGGATGGAGTCTAGAGAACCTGCGTATCCTCACAACAGGAGCACCTGAGGAATGAACGCAGGCAGGCGACAGTTGCAGCCAAACTAAAGCAAAGTAAGCAGATACACTCACTTTTTGGTCTATTTTTGTCTTCTGTAGAACACAACCTTGCGGAGGCTCTTGGCTGTATGCTGACGAGCTGTTTACTTTGGATAGTGAACTGTAGCTAACGCATATCAGCTCTTGAAAATTTGCAAAGCTCTATAACCATGCTGTCAATATAATGTGGACTTACATGCAGGCAAACTAACGCACGCTGGCCTTTCAAACAGCAGAGACTCTGCAAAGGAAGAATTTCATCAAGAGCACAACCACGAGTGCAGCAGCACAACCAAAGCGATGGATGATCTCCTCATGATGAGGAAAACAGCCCACCTGAGCGACAGCGACGCCTGTAACACCCCTGGGGAGTATCCACTCAGACGTGCATAACTGCAGCCTTCCTGATCCCAGCAGAACAAGAGAGACCAGGAAGGGCCAAAGATGACTGATAAAATGCATACCAAAGACATGCAATAAAAGAACTAAGAGTCTGTACGGGAACTTAAATCTGTGTCTACAGTGTAAAAAAAAGAATTAACAATACCATTTACAGTAATAACATGAGAGCATTCTTCTCCAGGTGGCTGAAGGTACAACCATCAAGGCATTAGATGAGCACAGGCTTTGACAAAGAAGAAACCACGCTCAAGAGACAAATCAAACTCTGCAGTGAGGCTCTGAAGTCCCATGTCCCATCCACACCACCAAGCCCGTTAGTGCCTTTCCTCAGGAACCTGCCAGGAACCTCCAAAATCAAAACCTACTGCTGAAGTGAATGTACTTTAAATGAAAGGATTGTGGTTTCTGTTTAGCAGGAAGTTTCTCACTGCAATTTTGGTGCCACAGCCTCATTTAAGCTGCTCAAAAGACAACACAGTACACTATTTCTGTGCCACAAAACCCAGTGCATGATCTGTATATCATGGGTTTGATTTTTCTCCACACAAGGGGAAAAAGTAATCCCAAGAACCACATTTCCAAAGCTTAGTACCTTCAGCAAAACGGGCTCCTGCTTGAGCAGCTTTCCCTA
>NW_010164006.1:18049-25854 GCF_000695765.1 Mesitornis unicolor
CCAGCAAATTTCTAAACATTCCCATGACATTAGTAGCTATGGAGGGAAGTTTTAAATGACGAGCATTTTACAAGGCTTTTATGACGCAAGTAAAAGAAGCAGCAACTAAACTATCAGGATTTCAAATTTGATAAATGCCAGATTTTTCTGAGGAATCTTCATGGGAATGGGGAAATCTCACGAGTTCCTTGAGAGATCCAGGGGCACCAGCACGTAGGCACGCAGAGGCCGTGTTCAGCTTTGGTTTAAATGCACTCAACTCCTCCGCCCGCTGAAATTTCTGTTCCTGAGCCAGCTACTGGCAGTCAAACAAGGTTATTCTCCTTCAGCTCTTCGGTTTTTTTCCCCTCCTCTCCACCACAAAACCCCAACAGCGGAAGCCATCTCTCCCTCTCAACAGGCAGGCAGGGTCTGGGTCTTTCAGATGCAGAAGCTGTCTGCTTGGAGCACGCTGTGGCAGAGGAAAGCCATTTCCTGACCAAGGCCTAGGCTGGCTGTCAACTGGGCTCAAGTTTATCAAACAAGGATGCTCATAGCAAATACACAGAAATGGGAAGGCTCTACTGTTACAGGCAAAACAAACAAGCAGACACTCAGCCCAGACAGACCCTTGGGAAACAGGCACGAAATCAAAATGCGAGGTGACAACTTTTGCATCCAGTTGTGGCAAAGGACTCTTGCAAGCCAAGTGCTCCTCTTTGGATCGCTGAGGTTTTAATTATTGTGCCATAGCTGTAAACATTCAATTACATTTACAAATAGTTTAACTTGGTGCTTCCAGGAGAAGAGGGATCAACTCAAACTCCATCTGCCAGTTGGCGATGAGAAAGGTTGCATAAAACAGGATATGAAGAGCAGACACATTTTAATTAGGACTCCTGAAGCTCTCTATTTTAAGCAAATGAGTTACGACTCCAACATATGCAAGAACACGGCAGCATAAAGCAAACAGTTCCGAAGTGACTGCTGCAAAGACGCACAAGCTGTGCTCAAGCTGGAAGGCAGCTGATGGAGCTCCAGAGCTCGCTCCTGCCTCCAGCCACCTCACCAGCAAATCATCCCACAGCAGCGGGGCTGGGCTCACGAGCACAGCGCTAACACTAGAACCACGATAAACACCTATAAATGGAATTCTCTTGGACTCACCAACACAAGACTCTGGAGGTGTGTTTTGTTTGTACGAGTCAGTGATCATTTACACTCAAGTTTTCTGAAGAAAGGCGAAAAGAACTGAGGATTAAGTTCTCACACTGATCTCAAGAGGACCATGGGCAGCCAAGTACTCACATCAACTGCCCTGCTGACAACACACACAACACCCTAGGAAATCAATCTGGCTGGTGCACAGGCTCATTTTTCCTGGCATTTGTACCTCTCTTCTAGCACGAAGTATCTATCCCTCTGCTAAATGCAGTAACCACCAGAGCACTCGTTCCAAAAATACAGTCCCCCTGAGCGCTGGCACCGTTATCGATGTTCTCTCAGCAACTCCGTCATTCTGAAGAAGGTGGAAGGAAGAAAAACACCGATCAGTTTTCAAGGAAGACATGCTGGCCCAAGACCCGATTTAACTGCCAGCAAATCCTACGGGATAGTTTTCAACCAGACCAATCAAGTGCCAATTGCAAGCATGGCTTTGGAAGGGTGCCATGAGAGGAGTGGCAGAATCCCGGGGAGAAACAGCTGTGTTCCCCTGAAGAGATCCAGAATAAGAAGAATTACATATATATATAAAATAACTCTATATATGTGTGTGTGTCTGTATATATATTATATATATGTATATAATATGTGTATATATATATACATACACATAAAATATTGTTTTAAACTGGAAGAGGACAGATTTAGACTGGATTTCAGGAAGAAATTCTTCACTGTGAGGGTGGTGAGGCACTGGCACAGGTTGCCCAGGGAAGCTGTGGGTGCCCCCTCTCTGGAAGTGTTCAAGGCCAGGTTGGATGGGGCTTTGAGCAGCCTGGTCTGGTGGGAGGTGTCCCTGCCCACGGCAGAGGTTGGCATGGGTGAGCTTTAGGGTCCCTTCCAACCTGAACCAGTCTGTGACTCTATGATAATCCTTTCAATATGACCTGAGACAAGAAAGATGCCCATTTCTTCTCAGAGGAAGACAAAGGCATGGACACTTCTAACAAACTCAGATCAGTCAAGGACCGTCACACGCAATAGTCCTGTAGCCATGACACACCACCAAGCAAAGCTTCAACGTCCACTGTTTATGAGTAAATGGGGAATCAGTAAGACACAGGGAACACCAACAGCATGCGAGTACAGGGCTGATTATGTGCATTGCCTGACACCCTCATTCCCTGCATCCAGATATATATTTTGCAGCATAATTTGGTTCCAAAATCTAATCATTTATTTCAGTGGAAAAAACTATACAGGTTTCCTGACTCAGGGCACAAAACTGCAGCTTCTTGATGACACAGACAAGAAATTGAGATGCTCTTTTCCTCAAGTTCAAAGAGATTTCTGTTTTGCAGAAGCGGAGAAAGGAACAACTGCAGATGTGTAACTCCTGCTCTCTCCTCTGACAGCGTTAATTGCCCTATTAAGGCAAACCACAAAGACTCTCCACTTCTTCCCCAGAGGTAAGAGCCCACCAACCAGCCGTACCTTCTGTCTTCCAATCTAATTCACCACGACTTCCTCTAGGGATAAACTAAGGACACATTTAGCTACTCAAGTCTTTTGAAAATGTTTGGCTTTATTCTTTGGTTTTCCTAGAGTTGTCACAGAACTTTAAGATAGCACTGCACTAGGAAAACAAAACAACCTGCTGCCCGTTTTAAGGCCATGTAATGTAAACTAGACTGAGTGGAAGTGGGTTACAATAGATATCCTGATTCAAAACGAAAAACATTCAATCACAGATTAAATCAAGAATATGGTTACCTATCTAACAAAGGGCAGAAACAGCAAAACATTTATTTTTCCATTTATTGGCACTTATTTGAAAAA
The DNA here is from genome assembly GCF_000695765.1 of Mesitornis unicolor. Taxonomy (NCBI): domain Eukaryota; kingdom Metazoa; phylum Chordata; class Aves; order Mesitornithiformes; family Mesitornithidae; genus Mesitornis; species Mesitornis unicolor. The sequence continues at coordinate 21,032 of NW_010164006.1, forward strand.
TAGCATAAATATTCAAGAGAAAGGAGACAAGACGACTCACATGCAACTATTAAACCCCTCCACTGATGCACCTTTTAAAAAAGACTGGAAGAGACACCAGGAGGTTCACTCTTATGAAGTAAGCAAGATTAAAAAAAAACCCAAACCAAACCATCTTGCCCTCAGCACAAGAGTGAATGCACAGCAACTCTTTGGCACATACCTGAAATTGTGAAACAGAACTGCGCTGTATTAGACAGCGAGCAAACAGACACTGAACACAAGCTTGTCCATCTGCCACAGGGATGAAGGGCAGCCTGAATTTCAAAAGGAACTGCAATCAGCAAGTTGACTATTACAATAACTTAAGAGGAATGAAATCAGAAGTAAACCATGTCATATCTTACTTGAACGGAGTAAAACTATTGAATACATTCTGGGTTTTTTTTCCTACAATAAGGACATATGGAAAGTGGTCGCTGGTCCTCAGGTCACTGGCTCTTTGCACTCCAAGTCCTCCACTTCCAATTTTGGTGGCTGCTGGCAATCAAAGCTTCAACCATCTGAATCTTTCACAGCAGAGTTCACAGTGGGCTTTTCTCCTACTTGAGAAAGTTTCCATACTGTTCTCACTTTATCACACATTACAGAGATTTAGTGTTTAAAAATAAAACATTCTGCTTCATTATTAACCTCTCCGGAGAGAAGACTTGAAATCACGTAGTACAGATGGGTACACACGGGGACCCAGCTGAGGGAGTTCAATTGTGTAACAGGAGCCACCAACCAAAATGAGGTTGCCACTGGAAAGTTCAGAACAGCTGTCTGTGGTGCGGTTTACTCACTTTTCCTCCTATTGGGGGAATTTCAGAGTTGAGATCAGGATGCCTGAAGCCACTGTTTTTACAAATACAGTACACGAATCTTCAAACACCTCCGATTACCAAATTCTAGGCTTCCAATCAGCACCTGAAGTTTTCAACAGCAGAAATAACTTGACGCCATTGTTTGAGGAAGAGACATCAGGAGATTAAACACGTTTGATCGCCTCAGCCTGTAAAAAGGCATTCCAGATTCCTCACTGCGTTTGTCCAACAGAAGTCATCTATGAGGACAAATACCACCTGTCAAAATAATGCACTTCTGAAGTACTAAATACTAAAACCTCAGGATTTAATGTTTTGTTCCAAATATTATTACTATTTTTCCCTACTAAGAGACCTTGAACAGAGCATCTACCACTCTAATATATCACCTAAACGCGGAAGAAAATAATACAAAAACCCAGAAGAATGTTCCACACATAATTCAGATTTAGTCACAACAGCGGTCATGATCATGAATAAAATCCCACATACAAATTTAACAATTCACCCACTTGTTCTTTTGACATCGGAACACAGAACTGATTAACAGCCAATCATAACAAAACACAAGAATCAATTCCACCTCCTTAATATCCTCCCTTTCATATGAAGCAAAAAAATATAAATATCTAACACTCAGGGAACAAAAACAAGTTAGTAAGCTGCTTTGCTGGTTTCAGACCGATTACAAAAGTGGAAAAAGTTATGCAGAAGCACCACTTTGTGTCAGGACACAGAAGACCCCACCTGCTGGCTGATGGAAAGCCAAGTCCTCCACAAGCGGAACGTACAGATGGGATTTGTAACTTAGGCCACAAGACGATATCCACTGTGAACCAAGAGCTTGCTTACTGCTGGCAGCATCAAATATGTTTGCAATTCAAGTGCTTACTGTATTTTAATAAATGTCATAGCAAATCACTAGAAACGTGAATTCCTCCCCAAGGAACTATTCCACAAGTTTTCTAGAAATAATGACATTTCTGGAAGTTCCTATGAGGAACAGAGTAAGTTACACATAACAGAAAGTCTTTTTGGTATCCAGCCTGTTTCTTGGTTTCCATTAGCAGACAGCCACTTCTCAGTTAATAGGTAACTTCGCTGTAAGATCTACCGGTAAAAAAGGAGATCTGGAGTCAGCCAGTGAGACTGGAGAGTCTGTGCTGGTGCCAACTTCAGCTGGCGAGTCACAGGAAGAGCCTGCACTGCTTCTGTTGTCATCGAGAGCATGCGACGACAGACTGAAAACAGATTAACACCAAGACATGAGAAGGGAGGGACTCTTTCCGGTAAGTTTCAAATACCAGCTTCCATTCATTAGAAAGCCATGTTAAAAACAAACGTACATTTGTTTTTAAATGTACAAAGGGGTCTTATTTGTCAGGAGGCATCTTTTGTCAGGAGAGCTGACAATAAACTGTACATACTTCAGTTGTACTGTTCACTACATATTTGGCAGGACACAAAGTTGTAACTGTAGGTGATCTATCATCAAGTGACAGCATCAAAGTGTTTTTTACAATTACCATCTTGGAAACCAAGATGCAGCAGCCAAACCTGACCGGCTATGCCTACTATGAATAGGGTGTGCAAAAAAGGTATGTTTTTAACGTACCTTTAAAACATCTATTTTATTATTGCCCCTGCAATGGGCTCAAAGCTTGTGCACAGCTATGTACATTAGCTGAAAGACAAAAGGGACAAATGTACTGTGAATAAACCTGTCTTGATAGTTGTGTGGGCACGCACTATGTATTATTAACCACTTGACTAAAATACTGAATCAAAATTCCTCGCTATTTGAAGTCATTACGATTTTTTTTTACACAGAACTTTTTATCTCCTCCCAGCAGGGAGGGTCAGACAGACTCATGTTTCTGTGTGACTAAGAGCAAGGAAAAAAGGAAGGAAAAAAAGAAAGAAAAAGCCCTCAATCCACTCACAAGCAGTAGCATTCATAATTGACTGCAACTTGAAAGTAGACTCCAAAAGTTGCCACCCATGAGATATCTTTTCCTAAAGATGCTCAGCCTCCATACGTGTGAAGCCTGTTAACAGTCAGCCCTAGAAACTGTAAAATTGTAGCGAATCTTACTGCCTGTTTACTGTGGTAATTTCAGTGCTTCAAAATTACGGGATATCTGTATTAATAAAAATAATAATAGTAAAAACCCTCACAATTTCAAGCATGATCTTTGCTAGATGAAACAAAGACTTGCAGTGCTTCAGATGAAACCAACAATAAATAGCACAGCATTTACCATCCCTCCAGGTCCGCCTGATGTGAAACTTCAGGGGAAAGCATGTTGGTGGATCCTTGGAATAATCTTTTTGGATGATCTTCTATCTCTGTTACACCTTGGGTAAGAGAGGAGTGATAAAAAATTACTATTCATTCAAACTAAAATCCACTTTCAATGTACCTCTACAGAGCAAACGTATTATAGAGGTTGAAACTTATCACAATCTATTGAGTGATGTTTTATATGTAAAACAGAGAATTTCAATGCTGTAATTTTAAAGATTGGTTGTTTCTTGGAAACATTCTAGACCAAGCTTCAGGAAAGTTTAGTGAGTTATGAACTCAGGTTTAGGTATCAGATATTCCTTCTTCGGTAATGGAGAATATTTCTTTTTGTTCCAGTTTATTCAGCCACCAGTTCATTAACCAGCTCCATCAGAGTAGATAAGCCAAGAATAAGAAAAACTTCCTTTACTCTTGCAATCAATATAAACAGGGTCCAGGATTATCACTAAACACATCATGGAATACCAGGTTGGAAAGGCTTTGATTTCCCAATACTCAAGAAGAGGGGAAGTGTTCTGTTACACAGGTGAAGCACGTAGGTCTATTAAAAACCAGATACAACAAAATAGCCAGAAGTTAAAACTTGAAGGAAAACTTAGGAGGATAGAGAAATGTTTCCCAATAAAGCAGTAAGGTGTTTACCAGGTCTCTGGATCAGTTTTTGGGTTTTACCACAGATTTAAAATAATCGGAAGGATTATTTTAAAACTACAGTACCTGTGCACTTCAGACAGCCAGGACCTTCAACATTTTCTATTTGTGCAGTGAAATATACCAATAGTTGTAGTTCTTGTTTTGTTAAGCAGGTTACATGAGTTTCTTATCAGTTCTACATGGCTACAGCAATGAAGCAGCACTAGAAAAGAACAACTACTAGTTTTACAAATAGTAAAAAATCAATTTATCTGTTTTACCCCTGCAAATAGTTCCATTTACTTGGTCATCTGTAATATCCTCTATTTCCAGTCACTCTCTGAAATATCAGCCAATTGAAGAGTTATGAAGAAAGCTACATGGATTATTACAAAATTAACAAGCTGTCTTAACGTGTTAGCCAAATCAAAATACACTGTACCTTTCCTTTTTATTGACCCAAGAACACTCGGTCGAATACAGTTAATTGGACTCTGGCTCCTCCTGCTAAAAGAAGGCATATGCTATGCTGACATCACCAGTAATAAAGGAAGCCTGAAAACATGCAAAGAATCAAAAGATATTCAGATAAGAAACTACTAAGTGGAAAACACTAAGACAGCAGGCACTAAAACAGCTTATCCAAAGTAAGTCTTTTTTTTCATTTTTCCTTTCCCTGAAGAAAAACCAGAAGCACAGACCTTAACAGAAAAAGTTTAATCACGTTATTTCACAGCTGGGGCAATGTCAAGGCTCACATCTAGGCACTGGCTAGATCTCAGCTGTCAGGCAGTACTTGACTGAACTGTTAGGGCCTAATAAAACTTAGCTGTATGCCCACATCACTCAAAACAAGATCCAAAGCAACTAAAACCACAGTCACTAGGAAATCCTGAATATCTTTGGGCATTATTTCCCCCTTTAGAATTAAATTCAATTACTTAAGATTTGATTAAGAGCAATACGGACACTACACTGAGAAGACATATCAAAATGCCAAGTGCTGGGTCCTGCGCTTTGGTCACAATAACCCCATG
>NW_010164007.1:0-9469 GCF_000695765.1 Mesitornis unicolor
CTGTGATTCTGTGATTCTGTGAAAAGGAACTTCATGCAGCTATTTAGAGAGCCCAGGGTCACTCCGCAGATGATGAGTGGTTATACTGCAATGCACACACATCTTTTGCATCAGGAGGCTGGCATCAGCAATTCCTGGGTCCCACCTAACCCACCATGTTATGTACTCTCCCAGCACATAATAGCATGCCAAACTGACCAATGATAATCAAGCAAAACTGTAAAAAACTTTGCATCTAAGACTATAAATTAATTTAGGTCATTCTTCATCTTTAGATAAATTAAGTCTGTGCTGTTCTTTTGCCTCCAGTTGTTACATATATGAAAACATAAAAATTGATCCAATTACTTGGGTGATTTAGTCATATAAACCAGAAGAAAATCAACCTTCTTAACAAAAAACTTTTTTTAGTAGACAACAGAACCTTAACTGGGTATCTTACCTTATACTATTCTAAAATACTAGTACATATAGTGCAAGAAAAGAATATCTAGAAATGTTGGCCAAGTACAAGAAAATTGAGGCTGATTTAATTTCAGTTATGATTCATACAAAAGGATCTTCATTCATTTACATATTTTCTGAACAGACTGAATGTTAATTCTTTGAATTGACAAATGCACTATATTTTGCAGAGGAAAGAATAAATGCAACAACTAGCAAAAGTAAAAATTCACATGGTGATGGTTTTTTCTGTGGCCAAGTCTAAAAACATAGGTAGTAATAAGTCTTAATACCTAGAAAAGGCTGTTTCATTTATAGATTTGTTTGATTTAAAGTTGAAGCTTCCAGTTATATAATAATAGTTTCCCAGTGGTTATAATAGAATTTAAACTCTGTGAAATTAACAAGATTTTTCTTTTGGCAGCTATTTATTGCTACATCAAAGTAATCCTGAATGAAGAATAGAGCTGATAACTGGCAATAGCCTAGTTAAGAACAAGTCCCATACAGAAAAAACAAAAATTAAAAAATTGTAGCAATAGTATCTTCAAAACAAAGCACTAATGCAAAACCTTAGTGTTCCTCATTAGGATTACATTTTACTTAATGTCTGGTTAGGAATTAAGTTTCTTTTAATGACTTTTGAAACATTTCATTGAAATATTTGTTGTGTCTGAGTTTAAAGTACAAGAAGACAGTTTTTAAGAGACATGAATTAAAAGTGCACACAGTAAAAGATTATTCCTATGTCTGTACAGGGAGGTCTACAACATCTCGATTTCAGAAGCAAGTGCAAAACTTCATAGGCAGGTTTTGATGAGCAACTCTATAACCAGATCTAAAGGGTTCATAATCAATATCTGAATTGCATGTTAACGACTAGGCTTAAAGACTTCACAGTTCAGAAACTGATGCAGGGAATTCACCCTTGGGAATAAACTGAGACATTGCTTAGTTTGTTTCTAGAGGTAATTACTATTAACTTAGGGTTTTTCTCAATAATGCCTCAAGGGCAAATGAGTAAATCAAGCGTGTTTTGATAATATGCATATAAGGTACCTGCTTAATTGTATTTAGCCATAAAGCCAAGGCACTTGAACACTGCTTGGGTAATTGATCTCCAAAGTGCATCACCTATGTTCTCTCCTCTACGTATTTCAAGTTGACATAGGTGGCTTAGAAGAAGCATTCTTCGTCTCCCACTTCCCTTGTGGGGCAGTCTTATGCTCCTAGAAACATATCATAGAATCATAGAAAATGAGGTTGGAAGGGACCACAAGGATCATCTAGTCCAACCTCTCAAGGTAAAAGTATAGTTTAAATTAGTTGAGTCAGCACCCTTTCAAGCTGACTCTTAACACTTACCAGTTTGGTTTTGGTTTTTTTTTGGGGGGGGGAGTTGTTTGTTTGTTTATAAAGTTTTATTACACAAAAGATGATCCAAACCCAGAAGAGCTCTTCTACAGTTCTAAGAGTTTTGTTCTGTCTTGTACTTCCGTACACTTTTCCAAAAAGCCAAGATAAGAATTCAGTAGTCTCAGTTTCTTCTCATCAAGAGTGTTGAAAACATAAACCATAGCTGCATCAAAATCTGTTATTTATTCTTTGTAATCCAAGAATTGCTGAAGTATTTTCTTATGTTCTGTAGACACTTGCACTGCATTTAAGTGTTCTCCAAAGACAGTAGTTATCTGGTACAGTGCTGTTTTCAGAGACACCCTAAGGGCAAATCACAGCCTTTTGTAGGATGTATCCACCAGACTTCCTGAAATCCTGGGGGGTTTGCTAGAAACATGAGGCAGTTTGAAATGTCTGTCTACAACCTCCTCAAGAGTCAGTACAGTATTCAGAATAGCTGGCAGTGTAGTTTGGACAACTCCAAATTGGTCTTCAGTAGAGAAGGCTGCTACCAAATGAGACAGACCTTCCAAAGCCCAGATGTGCATTTGGGCATCAGAGAAGGCAGCTTGGATGGAGGCTTCTGGGTGCTTGCTGAAGAAATACATTATCAGCACTCATGTTGACATGAAATTTTTTATCTGTTCTTGCTTGTTCTGAAGCCATGTGTAAATAAAAGAAGTAGAAAGTAGAAAAAAGAGGTGATGTTCATTTAGGCACATCAGAGTAACAACATCTTCTAGGCTTTCTGAAGGCATGCAGGGCATAGCAAGGAACTGGAACACCTTTTGTCATAACTGCAGCGCACCAAGCAACCAAAATTGCCATCACAGTATGGGCTGCCGAATAGATAACTTGCCGAGGGTGAACTATTTTTCCTATCATTGCTAAACAAAAGCATGGTATTGATGTCACAACTGCATAAAATTCAACATTGAAGATTCTTATTACCAGTATCACCACAGACATAAGGAGGATACAAAAGAGGACGCAGGAAGCATATAAATAATTGAAAAAATTCGAGACCCAGCGCACTTGGTGGAAGGGACCGCTGAGGATGATGAAGGCCGTGATGCAGATGGCAGCAGCAGCACGGACCAGGTGACAGCGGCCGCCCACACTCCAGGCCAGCACCTGGTGGAGCACCTGGCAGCGCTTGCTGCCGGACCACCTCTGCCTCCATGGCTGCAGCTCAGCTACCCAGCGCCCACATAGTGAGGGAGAAATTCCTGTGCTCCACCAAGTCTGTTATGGTTTAAGGGTTACCAACCTGAAAGGGAAGGATAGGTGGTGTCTGTAGGACCCTGGGGGATCCGAGATCAGTACTGTTCCTGCCCCTTTCCGGCCACAGTCTATAAAAAACCAAGGAGGCCCGAGGTTTTTGTGGGCTTTTCCTGGCTTCCTGGGTTGCTTCCTGTTGCATCTTGGGACGGCTGGGGCTACCTCCATGTGCTCGGCAGCATCCACCACCACCCATTTCCCGGCACCACTGTGGTCCCTTGTGACAAGTCACAGCAGTCGCAGCGGCCACGAGGCACTCCTTGGACACTTCCACTCAGGACTACTGGGATTGGGTTTTGTATATAGTTAAATATCCTTTGTCCCTTTATTAATTCCCTTTTCCATTTACCTGTTGTTGTGTTTCATTAAACTTGTTACAGTCTTAACTTCCAACCTTGTACAAAGCATCTTTTTCTCTATTCCCTTTTTTTAATCCTCCCATGGGAGGGTAGGGGACAATAGAGAGAAAATCCTGCTCTCTGAGCCTTAAACGAAGACAAAGTCCAAAGGCTACAATTATGCAATGTCCTTATGTAAGCCTCACAGGCTCTGCATGAAGATAAAAAAGTTGATTGCCCTCTCTCTCTGCATACATCTGCATAATTTCTGGGCACACTATGGCCCCTTGTGAGGTAATATACATCTGTTTTGCAAGAAAACCGTCCTTCCTGCCTTAGCAGCATCTTTCAAGGTATTTGCCAGTGGCAAAAAGAGTTGTAGCTCTTAAAGAATTATCACAATGATCACTTCAATTACCAGTGAGCATGCTGGGTCCCTAGGAAGATCTGATCTTTTCTGAATTACCAAGCCTTCGCTGTAAAGTTGTATAACCCCTACTTCTACATTAACAAAGATACTGCTAGCTCAGGACTGTACCACATATTTGCCTGTGACATATAGGACACAGACTGTCATGGTTCAATCATTGGCCTGTTGTAAGAGTCAAAATGGGAATCACTAGTGCTTTATTTTCCTCTTAAACCAATTATATGGCTTCCTCTAAAAGGCACATCTGAAATGCAGCTGAATCAAGAAAAAAAATCTCACTTCCATGAACAATCTCCAAAGACATTTAAGAGACGCAGCATTTGCTTTATAGTGGTCTAATGCCGTCCTCTTAGTGTCCAGCCTTTAGTACTATAGTGAATTTTCTCTTTATGGAGATGTAGTAGAAATGATAGTTTACATTTTGAGGTAATTCCAACTGAATAAAAATGTAATAGTGTGTATGTAATTAAGTAAGTCTTTGTATAGCTCCTTTCTTTTATGGTTACTATGGAAGATACTGTAATTTGCTCATGATAAAAAGAAAAAATCCAGCTTTCTTACAAAGATCAGTGATAGCAAAAGTAGTGTTTTCAATGGTTTACTGTTCATGCAACTACTTTACTAATTTTCTAAAACAACCCCTACTAAAGAGAAAAGAAAAAGAGTTGTTTGGCTTACATCTCCAAATATGGTGGTGGCAACCCTTTTAAGATTCAACTGAAATTATTTTCTATTTGTTTAGCTAATGAGTTTATAGTTCCTCTAGCTAAACCATTTTTAGCTCCTAGCCTGTACACTCTGAATTGGCTCAAGATGAAGTGTAGTTTACTAATCTGTAGCATTTAAAATAAACCAAACCAAAACAAACCAAAACAAACCCAACCAATCAACCAACCAAACAAACAAAAAACCAAAACCCTGACTGTATTTTTTTCAACTTGACTTTCAACTTGAGGATCTCTATTCCCTTACACTTCTGTCTTGGAGCTAGTGTAGACAGAGATGTCTGCCTTCACCTGCCAGCTCATACACCCAGGGCAGGAAAACTTCAAAAGCTAAGTAAGCTTGTGACCAACTACTGCTCATTATGAGTGCCAACGTGTGGAAGTAGTACCAAGTAGCAAGTGCTGTAAATCACAGCCTTGAGTGTTGTGTACTCATACCTGCTTGCAGACAAGCTTCCATAGATCTTTTAATATAACTGCTAGGGTGAAAATGTGTTGAACCTCCATGTTGTTTGAAATCTCCTTTTACCAAAGTTTGCACAGACTAGTTGCTAATGGCAAGAAACATCTCCACATCTGACATAGGTGCCCATTGAGTATCATTCTTGATAACTCAAAAGAAGCCCTGAGCATAGGAAGCTGGAAAGCTTTTTCTTTACAACTGTACAAGGTTGCCAGTGTGCTAAGTACTGTCTTCTGTTACATACCATTTAGTATGTAGGTATTTATCTGCTTCACCTAACTTTTATGGCAAGTTTCAACTCTTCCTGTGTCAGAGGATTCCTTTGAGAGCTGAGCCCTGTCTTTTAAGTTTTGCATTTCTAGATAAGCATTAAGACAATCAGAAGTTTCTCTGCACTCTAGATTTTGATTTTCGTATTCATTCCTATTATAGAGTGTTGCTACTAACAGAAGGTTTCTCCATATGGGATCTTGCTTCTGTCACATGCAGAAATACAAGGTGTGCCTTTTTGTGTCAACTAACCCTGGTAACACCGTTCCAGTATCTAATCATATCAAATACATAATTTTGAACAGGGAATAGAATACACTTTCTTTTCTACTTTAAATGGATTACTACAGTCTTAATTATTTTTTTAAACCATCCACAGTGTTGTTTCTCTTCAGTGTTGTTGTTGTCATGGTTTTACTAACTGTGGTGTTATGAATTAACCCCAGTAGGCAGCTCAGCACCACACAGCTGCTTGCTTACCGTGCACAGCGGCACGGGGGAGAGAATTGGAAGTCTAAAAGTGAGAAAACTTGTGGGCTGAGATAGAGACAGTTTAATAACTAAAGCAAAAGCTGTGTGGATGAGAAAAACAAAATAAGAAGTTCATTCACTACTTTCCATGGGCAAGCAGATGTTTAGCCACATCAAGGGAAGCAGTACTTCATCACACTTAACAGTGACCTGGTAAGACAAATGTAACTCCATGTGTCCTCTCTTCTTGCTCCTTCTTTCTAGCTTTTATTGCTGAGAAAGGCACAATATGGTATGGGATATCCTTTTTGTCAGCTCCTAACTTCTTGTGCGCTTCCAACCTCCTTACTGGCAGAGCAACAAGAGGCGGAAAAGGTCTTGATGTTGCAAGCACTGTTCAGCAATATATAAAACACCCCCATGCTATCAACACTGTTCTGGTCACAAATCCAGAACATGGAACCATACTAGCTGTTGTGAAGAAAATTAACTTTATCCCAGACAAAACCAGTACAATCTTCACCCCTTACTCCATACCATTTACATCATGCTCAGATCCTATACTACCCAATACATTCTCATTAACTACCACTCCCATCACCCTCCTTTGATTTATATAGATATCACTCCCTTAGTCTATGGGCAAAATGTCCATCCATTTCATTTAGTCCATGACTATGCAGTTCTAGTCCAGTTCTGTCTGTTATGCTGGTCACTCAGGACAGGAGAGGTGGTGTGTTGCATGGAGTTATTTGGCACCAAAGCTAGCTCCAGTTAGGTCACTGCTGCACTTGCACTGCAGTAAGTCTCATCCTCCATTGTTTTGGATGGTTCCTACCATGGTATGTAGCATCCATTAGTCTGCTGCAAGCTATAGCACAGACATACCTTGAACTTTTCTATGAAATCTGCGTCAGTGATTTGGCTTAAGTTTCTGAGCAAATTTTAAAGACTGGTCAAATGTCTAGGTCCCGTGGGTAATAAGAAAATGCCAAACCTAGCTTCTTCCATTTCCACAAAACTGGAAACAGTAGCCATGTAGAGAGTATTATAAGAGATAATTGTTCACATGAAGAGCTTTGGACTAATCTCAAATGTTCCCCACAACCCAGATAATAACTGAACTTGTGCTGTGATTGCAAGTGAAATGAGTAAAATAACTATACTTACTTTTTTGTGGAGAAGCATAAATGGGAAACCACAGAATGTCCTCATCACTAGTAATGAGTATTTCTAACAATGCTCAAGCAGACCATGTATACCAGGCATTAAAGGAATTAAGAAAAAACAAAACAAAAAAACAAAACAAACAAAAACAAAACAAACAAAAAACAAAAAACAAAAAACAAAAAACAAAAACCCACCAAATGTTTCATTACTAAGTTTTCTTTAAAATAGGAATTTTTTAAATCTTTATTTGTTAACACTGTTTGAAATGCTAGGGAGGTTGCTAAATTGCATCCTCACAACTCAAGGTTTGATAAAAAAGAATGGATTTGGGATGGCTTGTTGTCATTGTTAAATATTTCATTACAGTTCTGTTTCATTAAGTTCTGTTCAGGCATCCTTCTCCCTCACCCAAAAAAGAAAAAAATCACTTTAATTGTAGAAAGTGAATGGTGGTCATTGCCACTGCAACCATATATATATTTTTAAAGTAAAATGTTTATAAGTCTTTTGCAACACCTTTTTAGAGAACAATTAAGCTTCAGTTTTTATTATAGGCATCAGTATTAATTTCTGCTCTTAAATATGCACCTTAGTATGATCAGCAGCAAAACTTCTGATTAACCAGATAACCCATAACATTAAACAAGAAATTTTGTTCACAGTATAGTGATTTCATAACTGGCCATGTATTCTATAATGAATTAATTAATTAAATAATGACTAATTTCTTCTTAAAAATATCCTTATCTTTACCACTTTTGGGCAGGATGACTCATAGTGCTAAACTTTAAGCCCAAAAATGAATATCTTAAATATGCTTCACTTTTGTTAATAAATTGCTTTGGTTTTGGTTTTTTTTAACTCCACTTCACAAAAATACATGCCACAACAGTAGTCATTTTATGTACAGCTAACTCTGGCATTATAATTTACAGGGGGAAATTACACAGTTTATAAATTGGTTTTATTGTCCACATTAATCTTTTTTGGAATTCATGCCAGATAATGTTTGAGGAAAGACTGCCTTATTTCTGTCTGGGGCTCTCCTGAGCAGGGGTAGTAAGTACACAGTGCTGTTTGGCACGTGTGCAGTGATCCCCATACCTTCTGGAAGAGTCTAACCAGCTAGGCAAATGAACTGCAAATGCATGGAGAATATATATATAACCCATGGACCCTGAGCAAGTCGGATCATTGTGTAATACATGTGCAGCTGGTGTGACACTGGTCATATTGTAGATGCACTGCATGGTTGAACTGGTTATACTTCAGGGACACAGCCAGGTGTCTCCAAATCTCAGTGATCCAAGAATACAGTACAAAACCCTCATGTAGCAGTGTTTCACATTCCCTCCTTGTCTCAAACTGAAATTGGAAGTTCAGGTTTCAAGTTTGAATTATAAAATCTGATGAAATCAGACTTCGAGATCCAGTTCATTTCTCTAACAACTGATTCTGATCTCTAGTTATACTGCTTCAGTCTAAAAAAGACATGAAACAAAATTAGATGTAAATTGTCTTTAGCACAACAAAGCTTGCCTTTAATATCACCTACTTTGTGCAGGTACTTTGTAGCAGAGCTGCTACAAACTTTAACATCTTTGGAGCAACACAGCTTGAGAAAGTACTCTTTCTTTCAGCAGTTAAAAACCGAGATGGTTTCTGGGTATGATCTACAGCTTCTGTAGATTGTATTTAAGTGCTTACAACTTTCAGGAAAAACAGAATTCAGCAACGGATCAGGATAAGCAGCACTGGCATTGAGACAGGAATAGCATCTCCTGGATGTAAATAATGGACTGAAAAGTGCCTGAGATCTCAGGGGGAGGAAAAAAAAAAAAAAAAAAGAAACAGGGAGCAGGTTTAGAGGAACCAAGCTGCTGGTAAAATAATTTTGTATGACCTCCTTAGAACTGTCACAGAAGGCTTCAACTGTTTTCAACCTTTATCACACTGAAAGCTTTTCCAGATAGAAAGTCTTTGCTGCTTCATCTACAAAGCCTTAAGCAACAGCTGTAAGAATGTGGAGTAAAATGCAAAGCTCATAGACATTTGAGCAGATCAATATATACAAACAATACCTTGTTATCAGACAAATATATTGTGCATCACTTATTACAATCTGGATTCTTGGCTGCTCTATAGAAAGCTAAGAGGTCACTACACACCACTACCTTCTCCCAGCTAATTTAGAATGAAAATTGCACACTGTAATTGCAAGGCTTTAAGAGAAACAAGTGTCTGATCTGCATTTGATGTGAACTGGGAAGCAGTAGAGTTATATGAGGGAATGCTATCAAGTTTAAATCTGCTCAAACAAGTTAAAACAGCATTTACAGCTAACTAAAGTGCGGCCTGCAAGAACTGTACCTGTATTAGCAGAAGTTTAGAAATAAGAGCTGCTGAGGCCTTTTCTGAAAGGAGGCTAATGCAGACACTGTAAGGCTAAGGCATTGTCCTGGTTTGAGCTAAATAGAAC
>NW_010164008.1:0-1426 GCF_000695765.1 Mesitornis unicolor
GGGGCCAAGGCGATGGCGGGCGCACCGCCCTCCTCATCCTCATCCCCACCCCGCGGTGTCACCGCTCCAGTTCCGCAGGGCCCAGGCGGCGCCCCCACGGCACAGGGCAGCGGAGTGAAAGCTGAGGCGCCCGCCCCTGGGGGCGCCGGGCTGCCGGACCTTCGGGCAGGGGTGCTCACCTGAGAGGAGAGGTACAGGCCGAGGCAGCACCGCGGAAGGAGCGGGTCAGTTTGGGGGTGGAGCTGAGGCCCGCGGGCCGAGTCCCTGTGGGACACCAGCCGCCTGTGGAGGTGGCCAGGGCAGCAGGCCACCACCTGCAACCCCATGGGATCGCACAATTAATCTTCATCTCTGAATGGAAGCTTTAAAGAAACGCTATCCGGCAGCTCACATGAAAGCATCATTATTTATTTACTGCACCTACAGAGGCATAAATAGATCAAGCTTATATATTAATAGATCACTTAAGGATGCCTGATGGAGCTAAAACTAGATTTTAGGACTTTACAGCTCCCAACCCATGCTTCAGTTACCGTTGGCTAATCTCCCACAGTGAAAAGACCTTTTATTTCTAATAAGCTCTCCAGATAAACTAATATTTTTAAATGCTGTTTTACTAGCAGGAACACAACTTAGAAGTCTTCTTGCACTTGTTAGGAGAGATTGGTTTTTGTAGGATTTGGAGCAGCTAAATTCCATTCTGGATTGTTGTGTCATGGGAGTAATGTGAGCTCCTGTGGGTATTTGAAAACATCTACTGAGATTGAAAAGTTCTCACGTTGCTTCACATTCCTCATTTTTATTATAGAATATTTGGGGAAATTTTTCATTAAGTAAATGTATTTCATGGGCAATGGAGCACCATGGTTGGACCCAGCAGGCAGCTAAACACCATGCAGTCACACTCACTCCCCTCCTTCCCTGGTGGGATAGGGGAGCGAATCGGAGGAGAAAAGTCAGAATGCTCATGGGTTGAAATAAAGAGTGTTTAATGATTGAAATAAACTATAACAACAAAAAAATAACAACAACCATGCTAACCAACAATGTAAAGTTACACTCAGCTCACACAGCAGTTGCTGGCTGTGCCGATAAACCAAGGGCTTTTGTGTCCCTCTTGCTGGCGTAGGAAGCTCCCAGCCTGGGAATAAATGCTGGGCCTGGGGCTTGCAACATTCCCATGGCTTTTGCGGTGAACTTTGTCACAGATGCCTCAAGGAGCAGGACACACTCACCTTGGCCACACCAGCACCTCCAAAACCTGGCAGCTACCTGTGCTGAACCCCTGCTCCTCCTCCTTCGGTCCCTGGAGGCACCAGCACATGACCACGCAACAGCAGCCACAGTGTCACCAGAGGTACAAAAATAAGGGCATGGCTGTGCTGCCATCCAGCGATGGACAGGCTGGAGAGTTGGGCAGGGAAGA
>NW_010164009.1:0-4459 GCF_000695765.1 Mesitornis unicolor
ATCAGGTATCACACATATCTAATGCACCTTACATCACTTCTCTATCACATCACTTCTCATTTTCCCCCTCAGTAGCGTGGTATGGAGATGGGGAGGTCTCACAACCACTTTTCTCAGCGCTCCTGGTCCATCAGCTCTTCCTCTGTGTGTACAACATCCCCAGCCTCATGGCATTTCAATGTGTAACCTGCTCCTATTGTAATGTAAAGCTGGTAACTAAACTAGTAGATTTTAGTTTAAATTAGGAAATCACAGAACTTGGCTTAATACCTCTTAGTTTTTGAGTTAAATTCTTCCATGCATGGCTCCTCCCATTGGTTTTGCACGCAGGTTATAGGACATTCAGCAGAACTGCTCAGTAATTTGCTGGAAATGGAAATTAATTGTTATTATCATATCTTTATCTGTGATACAAGGATGATGTTGAATTACATTGAGATTCCCTGCGCTGTTCTGCTCTGTCGTACCTTTCTACAGAAGAAATAAACTTCAAGGTGTAGCGTATTTCTTCTTGAATACCTCTTCCTGTGTTGCTGTTTCCTCTCCCCAGAGCATAAAAGATGGCATTTAAATTATCTGAGAACCTCTTCACCTCTGAAAAGCCTCTTGAAATTAAAAAATAAGGTGTTTTTTTAAAAACATTTTTAAAAAGGACTTTATTTCTATTAACGTCTGGGCCAGAAGCGTTATTTTTACTTAAATGAAGGTTGTTGCAAAATTAACCGTCTGAATTTTTTTAATTATAAAAAAAGGTTATAATAAAAAGTTGTTCTAAGAAAAGGTTTTGGATCGTAGGTGAGGAGAAGCAGCAGCGGATGGGAATGGTCAGCTGGGGGAGCTGACGCTCCGTAGTGCAGCGTCTGGGAGGGCAGAATAAGGGCTCCAAAAGACAAGGAAAGAGCAAAATGCGTTAATGGGGTTCATTTGATTTCCCACAATAGCTGCTCCTTGATGTTGTGGTTGAAGTACTTTTTTTTTAGCAGCTTTAAGCAGTCGAAAGCAAACTTCTTTAATTTCCATCTTTATGATCAGAGCGCTCCTATGAGAGTCTTCCTGGTGTCACTGTTACGCTTGCTCCAGGAGCGTTTATCTGTGTACATATTTATTGTTTGGCTTCCTGAAAAGCTGTTTCATGGCTGCATTTATTGGGCATGGCAGATCCTAAAGTCATTTGGATTCATGAGAATGGGCCTGGCTTGTGTCATTAATAAGGGCAGAGGTAGGTGAAGGAAAAAATATGGATATGGATATAGATATGGATATAGATATGGATATAGATATGGATATAGATATGGATATAGATATGGATATAGATATGGATATAGATATAGTATTTAGCATGACTGTTATTACCCATTTCGGTACCAGATGTGGAAACCAAAACGTTCTGATGTGGTTTATGGCTTTGTGTTTCAGAAGCACTGAATAATATTTCTTCTTTTCCAAATAAGATGGGGAAAAATACTTAAACGTGGAGCCTGGAGCCTCAATTTTCATGCGTGGGGCCTGGTTTCTGTGTGTGTGGGGCCTGGTTTCCCTGTGCAGACACTTGTGCCGAGCAAAAGCAGTGACTGTGGCTGCAGTTAACATTTGTGAAGGAAATTATCCTGAATTTTAGCTTGATTCCCTCCTGCTTGACTCTTACTTTTGTCCCTTTGCTTGAAAACCAACAAGGTCTTACGGATGACAGCAGAGGTTAGAAGTGATGCTTGTCTGAGTGGGAAATAGTGAAAATAGTGCCAAAATAAGTAAAAAAATACATATTCTGATACTGAGCTCTATGCTTAAAGTAATAATAAAACCAGAATTGTATGTGGAGAGGCAGGGTGAGTGGGAAAGGGTCTTTATTTACTCTTTTTTAATGGATCCTTAAACTATGCACATGACTTTGGTATCAGCCATGGAGAAAACCAGCATTTTGTGTATTTATTTGCACATCTGGCGTTGGTGATACTCCTATAAAACTGTGGAATTAAGCGATAAATGCGACTGAAGAATATGTAGCTGCTGGGGATGTCCCTTTCCACCTTCAGAAACGTGACGGACAGCAGTTTGTCGGTTATGCAGGATGCCAGTTAAAAGTTGTAATTCGGTAATCATCTCAGTTTGGCTAGAGACGGATGCTGATGATCTGCAGAAAGCTGAAGGGACCCTTAGAAAGCAGCTTTTATCGCTTAAAATTACTTGCGAAACTGAAGTAAAATTGCAATACAAACGTAAGCAGTTACTTGTGCCCCTGTTAGTGCACGGGAGCACCGTCACACGGCGATCTACCGAGGGTCCTCCCTTTTTCCATAGATGTTTTAGACATTCTCTTGGGGCATAAGGGAAGAGAAAATTGGGAAATAAAGAGCGTGTTTTCAAAAATTATGTCCGCATGTTATTCAAGAGGAAAATAAATTACGTGGATGATCGAGGCGTTAAGTTCCTTTGTGGTGGTTGAGGCCAAGAACGTTTCAAAGATGAATTTATTCTTCCCATAGCAGTGAACGCAGGACCTCTAGAAGTGTTGATGTGGTGTAAAAGCTGACAGGATGGTTTGTGTGGGCTGTAATTACACTGCAAGCTGAATTTATTCGCCGCTGTTTTGGATGTACGCTTCATGAAATGGTCTGTGAACACTGAAATGCTTTTCCCTGCTAATCCTGTGATTGAATCTAGAGCAGTGTTTGTGCCATGGTTTAGGGCTGGGCTGGCCACTGAACCCTGGCCAGACGCTCTCATTAACCCCTCTGCCCTCCCCAGAAGGGAAGAGAAAAGAGAAGAAGGGAGAGAGACTGCACGGGTTGGGAAAGAAAACAACAGGTTTAATGAAACAATGATACTGATACTACAGGATAACGATGGAAATAGGAAAATAGTTTCCTTTCTCAACTGCAGTGCTGCTGTACGTGCAGACTGGGTAATCTTGTACCTCGTGTTAATACAAAAGCCATATTCCGCAGTGTTCCAGCGGTTCTAAAACGAGCTCTCCTTTCAGGTTAGTGACGACCTGAAGAATGAACTGGCCAATGAGCTGTGCACGTCGACCCCCGGGCTCAACATGACCAAACTGAAGGAGATTATGTTCTACAAGGTGAGTAGGAATTGAGAACTTCCCCAGGTTTACCTTCAGTCCCTTTCACTTAATCTTGGAGTTGCTCAGTTTAAGTTTACGTAATGCTGTTGCTAACACTTAAAGTATCTTAATTAACTGAGCCTAATGAGGGTTCCTGTTCAGGGAGGGACTGGGAGAACGAAGGGAGCATTAAACCACCAGTGGTGCTTTCTGGCCTCCTCTGCCATCCCCTGCCTTTTACCACCAAAATGGTCTTAAATTTTACCAATTCCTGGACCAATGACTTAACTTTTCTGGCTAAGACAGTTTAGGATGAAGGTGTTCTCAAACATACATTGCTGACGCTAGATTTGGTCTGGTCAAAATTGCTCTGAAATAATTTTTACAAGAGAGCAAGAGGAGAGGAAAGAAGTATCTGATGTCAGCCAGCGACGCTGCTTTGGGGTGAAGTTGATTGGTTTCCAGATCTGGTTCCAAGACCTTTTACACGTAGCTTGCGTGAATCAAATATTTCACTGAATCAGAGTCATTAAGGTTGGAAGAGACCTCTCAGCTCACCCAGTCCAACGTCAACCCAACCCCAGCATGGCCATAAACCATGTCCCCAAGTGCCACATGCACCACTTCTTCAACCCCTCCAGGGATGGGAACTCCACCACATTTTGAGATGTCTGAAACAAGGCCAACAGAAACCTAATTTCAAATATCAAGTCAGTGAGACAAAGCTATAAAATCGGGCTAATAGCCATAGGTAGAAATTGAAGTAGCTTATTTTCCCTAGGTACATGACTTTCTTCTAATTAAACAATATTTCCCCACCAAAATAATGATCAGCTGTTCCAAAGCCAGCATTTAATTTCAAGGTCTGCAGGTCCATCCTGAATTTTAGGGTTGTAAAGATTGTTCCTGCATGGTTTTGCTGTTCCCCAGGTGGGACTTGCGGACGCCGTGGACCTGTTCAGAGCCAGGAGGGTGTTCATTATGGGCGGCTTTGCCTTTGTGCCGCTGAAGGACATCGATGCCATCGTCCTGAATAACTACAGGACCAAGTTATCCAAAGCGCTGGCGGTAGGTCTGATAAAATCGGATTTTTACAACTTGTTTAGTGATGCTCTTGGACCTCTGGGATTTGTAAATCGATCTGCTTCCAACTGGAGGATACCAGAAACCCTATAAAAGGTGCTGACACCACTAAAAAAAGTTCATTATGAGCTGAGAGTTCATTAAAGTGGGATTTAAATCCCATTTAAGTGGGATTTAGCATGTGATATAAAGATACTTCTGCTAGAGGATTTCAAAATTGTTTCCCACCTAGAAAGAAACGCGGCTTTTCATTTAAGTTGTGAGTCCCACACGTACAACTGGTTTTTCCTCTTCACAGAATCACAGAATATGAGGAGT
>NW_010164010.1:0-2026 GCF_000695765.1 Mesitornis unicolor
CCAACCGAGCGATTCTGTGATTCTGTGAGATCATGCTGATGATGAAATGCAAGGAGTAACTGCCAGGTGACTTTAGACCCTGCTACCAAGTGGGACAGGGTAGAGATATTTCAGCCACTGACCTGAATGTGTGGTGACAACTGTAGTTGTCAACCTTTAGTGACAGCTACAATGTCATTCTTTTTTCTGGTGGTCACCAGTTCAGTATTGTGCCACTCTGTGGGGAAAGGTCATTAGAAATCCACTTTTCTCTCCTGAGTGTGTGTTTCAGAGTCCTCTGCCGTTGCTGTTTTTCCTTTGGCAGTTCATAGCTGGAAGCATATTTACATTAAACCTATGGTTCAGTTCACTGTAGAAAGTATAAACCAAATTTCCAGTCCAGCAAGTTTTTAAATAGCATGTGGGATAAACATCATGTTAATTTTCATATCTTTAAAAAGCCCCAGAATTTTATTATTTGACAAGTTCAGGTGTTTGGATTTAGGAGATTTTTAGGTCTCAGATCAGGTGAATGCAGAAATGAATCATTTTATGAAGACAGTGGAGACTGAAACCCTTTCACCACAATGGTAAGAATGAGATTCCTTACTACTGATAATTCTTCTAAAATTCTGGGCAGGCTGGGGTGTTTTTTTGGTTTTTGTAATCTCTGCATACATTTGGAGAGCTGCTGAATTTTTGTCTGTTAGGAATGTATCAGCATGCCCGAATCCTCTTTTTTCCCCCCCCCTAATTGCTAGTGACAAAAGAGCAAATTGGTGGATAGATTTGTTGCCAATATATTAAAAATTATATACTTAAACTAACTTAATCTATTAAAATAGAAAAATGATACAGTAAAACAATAGATGGGACCTGTTTCTGTGCACCAAGCTAAAATTGGACTTCAGCAGGGAGGGTAACGTCCTCTTGTTGACGAGTCAAGGGCCATAGCTTGGAAAAGCCTGTTAATTTTTAAGGAAGTAAGTCTTGGACATCTGGCACTAAAATGTCAGCACAACAACTTAGAGGAAAAACAACCTGCTGGTTTCTTCAGCACTGAGTTATTCCAGCAAATTGGTGTGCAGTTCCTGATGGTCTTAAGGCTGGTTACATAAAATAATTGGTTATACAGCCCTAATGTGCTTCATTTCCCACTGCTCTGCTCTGTTTGCATCTGAGTCAGTGAAGCAAGGATATTGCTCTCCTACCCCCACCTGCATTTTGACTGTTTAATTTGGAAATGGCAGGAAAGAAAACGGGAGGTTATGGAAATCCTGACTTTCTCCAGCTCCACCAAAACCCTTGTTTGTTCCTTCCCCGGAGTTTGTCACCGTCTGATTTCTGTCATAAGGTGGCAGTCACGGACCGCGTTTTAACCTCTGGGTTTTTTCCGTGACTGCTCACATGGTGGAAATACTGATTTAAAATTTTTTGTTTATAACCCAAAAGCAGGGGGTAAAAAAAAAACCAACCCAGTGTTATGCCTGCCTGCCTCCGTGTACACATAAAATATACGTAGCTATTTTCAGATAGCAAATGTTGATTCAGAGACTTATAGGAGAAATATCCTGGCAGCGGAGGTCTGTCTGTCTCGGGGAATTGCCTCGTAGCGTTCTCTGCCCTTAGTGGTGCAGCTCAGGGACGTGAACATTTCCACAACTGTCACAGTCTCATCTGGATCCTGTCTGTTTATACTTAAAGTTGTGCATATTGCACATTTGGATAGGTAAATACATAAAGACTCATATTTCCTAAGAGTTCTGACTTGATTCCACCTAGAAGAGGAATTTGAGAAGAGTTTCATACACACCAGATTATCTGAAAGTATTTTGAGCTGCTTTGAGTGTCTTTTCTGACTGTATTTTTTTTGGGCCAAGCCACACGGGCGTTTAAACGCTCAAGACAGAGCAGTGAGGTTTGTTTCATAACAGAGGTTCTTCTGTGCTGGATCAGACCAGTACTTTCCTTGCCAATAACATCCTGATAACAGCTACCCACTATTAAAAGGCACAAAAAAATCACAGAATCACAGAATCACTCGGTT
>NW_010164011.1:0-1004 GCF_000695765.1 Mesitornis unicolor
GCCATGGTGTGCAGATGAACACCAGGAGGGCTCAGGGTTGAGGGGTGGGCATGGGGCTGGGGCAGGCAGTGACCAGGGCCCCTGCTGAAGGGAGCAGCGAGAGCTGGGGGTGCTGACCTGGGCAGACACATGGAGCAGGTCCCCACTCAGCATCCAGGCTGGCTGTACCTGGTGAAGCAGGGGAAGCCCTTGCTTGGCTGGAGAACTGGGCGGGAGGAATGAAGAAGAGCTCCTGCCCTGAAGCAAGGACTTAGAGTCATTTTTTTTTCCTCTTCTTTTTTTTTTGTTTACACACTTAATTTGTATTATTTGCAGCATCCTCGCTATGCATAAAATTACCTACTCCTTTCTTGGAGAGTGAATCCCCAAGACAGGGACTGCGTGTCCCTCTACCGCTCCCGCAGACCCCACCAGGACCCAGTGCCAAGGAGCATTAACTGGCCTAGGAACAACGTTCCCTGCCCGGGGACCCGGGAGCGTGGATTTGCTGGGAGCGCGTGAGGTGCAGTCGCTGCATCAGCCATAACCAGCGCTGCCAGCGGGGACGGCCCCAGGGAAGTGTGTGTGAATATTTAATGACTCACATTACTAAATGGGCTGTGGTCAGGTTAGCCAGGGAAAGGGAGCTGCTCCAGTCCAGGCACAGAGCACCGACGGGTGGAGTTCAGGGCATCACACAGAGAATTTTTCAGCATTCTTAGCACAGCTCTACCATTTCCCTATGTGAAAGGCAGGGATGGTCTCTTGTGAGTGTCCCTGCTCATCACCTCCCATCACAGCGCTGAGCAAAGGGGCTGCTACACCGCTGCCATCTGCTCCTCACGATCCCCTGAGGAAACGCCGCAGGTAAATCCCATGTCCGAAATCCGCAGCTCGCCTGCTGCAGGGACCGGGAAAACAGAGCCTTTGTCCAGATGCTCAGCTGGTTTGACTGGGACAGCCCCTCCTCCTGGTACTGGTCAGAGGTGGAAGTGAGATGGGATGGGATGGGATGGGATGGATGG
>NW_010164012.1:0-1227 GCF_000695765.1 Mesitornis unicolor
CCTTTATCTGACCTCTGAACCCCTTTTTCTCCTCCTTGAAACCCCTTTTCCTACCCCCAAACCCCTTTTCCAGTCCCTGAACCCTTTATCTGACCCCTGAGCCCCTTTATCTGACACCTGAACCCCCTTTTCCAACCCCTGAACCCCTTTATCTCACCCCTGAGCCCCTTTTGCCCAGCCTTGAACCCCCTTTTCCTACTCCTGAGCCCCTTTTTCTTGGCCTTGAGCCCCTTTTCCTACCCCAAACCCCCTTTTCCAACCCCTGAACCCCCGTATCTGACCCCTGAGCCCATTTTCTCAGCCTTGAACTCCCTTTTCCTACGCCTGAACCCCCTTTTCTTGGCCTTGAGCCCCTTTTTCTCAGTCCTGAACCCCTTTTTCCTATCCCTGCACCCCTTTCTCTCATCTTTTTGACCCATTCCCAACCCCTGAACCCCTATTTGTCACCCCTGAACCCCAGTTTCCCACCCCTGAGCCCCATTTTCTGACCCCTGAACCCATTTTTCCAACCCCTGAACCCATTTTTTTCCTCTCTACAACCCATTTTCAATCCCTGAGCCCCTTTTTCTTAGCCCTGAACCCCTTTATGCCATCTCTGTGACCCATTTCCAACCCCTGAGCCCCTTTTCCCAACCCCTGAACCCCTTTTATGACCCATTCCCAACCCGTGAACTCCTTTTCCAGCCCCTGAACCCCTTTTTCTGACCCCTGAACCCCTTTTTCTGACGCCTGAACCCCTTTTTCTCCTCTTTCTGACCCATTGCCATCCCGTGAACCCCTTTATCTCATCTTTTTGACCCATTCCCAACCTCTGAACTGCTACTTCTTGCCCCTGAACCCCTTTTTCCTATCTCTGAGCCCCTTTTCCCCCTCTGTGACCCATTCCCATCCCCTGCACCCCTTTTTCCAACACTTGAACCCCTTTTTCTTACCCCTGAGCCCATTTTTCTCATCTCTATGACACATTCCCATCCCCTGAGCCCCTTTTTCCTACCCTTGAACCCCTTTTTCCAACCCTGAACCCCTTTCTCTCATCTCTATGGGGAATAACCGACCCCTGAACCCCTTTTTCTCCTCTCCACGACCCATTCCTACCCCTGAATCCATTTTTCCAACCCCCGAGTCCCTTTTTTCTCAGCCCTGAACCCCTTTTTCCCCTCCCTGTGACCCGTTCCCAACCCCTGAACCCCATTTATGACCCATTTCCCACCCCCTGACCCCCATCTC
>NW_010164013.1:0-2650 GCF_000695765.1 Mesitornis unicolor
GGGAAAGGAAAAGGGAATTAATAAGAGACAAGGGATAATTATACACAAAACCTGATCCCAGTAGTCCCGAGTGGAAATGTCCAAGCAGTGCCTCGTGGCCACTGCGACTGCAGTGGTGCCGGGGAGGGGATGGTGGTGAATGCTGCCAAGCACGTGGAGCTAGGCCCAGCCGTCCTGAGATGCAACAGGAAGCAGCCCAGGAAAGCCAGGAAAAGCCCGCGAAAACCTCTTTTTTTTATAGACTGTGGGGAGGGAACAGAACTGATCTCTGACCCTCCAGGGTCCTACAGACACCACCTGTCCTTCCTTTTCAGGCTGGTAACCCGTAAACGATAACAATTCTTTAAAGGAATTTTTATTTTCTTTCAAACCTCCAGCAAGTTTGAGATTAAAACAAGGAAGAATAGGAGAAACTTACTCTTCATTACCACACTTTTCTCACCGGAGCACCTGAGCTCAGTGTTGCCCCCATAATCATCCCCCAGTACCCTGAAGCCTAATTGCATAGACTGACCATTGATTTGAATAGTGTGACTTAAAGGCGTGAGAGTTGGCAAACACAAACTTTTATTCTCTTCCAGTGTTCATGTGCAAGTTGTAAGAGCAGTTAAGAGGCTGATGCCAAAGCTCCACCCACGAATCAGCAACTGGGCTGCTCCCTTACAGAACCATCTAAGGCAGTAATGAATGAAGGAGAGGAGGATAAGCTATTAGCTCTGAGAGAGTTTGTCCTAATGTTTGTCATATAAATGAGATTAGTCACAAGACCTTTTCCAATGTTTTAAAGTCATCCAATAAGGGATCACTCACTTTTGCTCAGATATAAAATATCTCTCTCTGCTTCTTTTTCATTCATTACAATTTGCTGAAAGCAGGGAAGAAAAAAAAACAACAATCAATCAGGTCCATTAGGATGTTTCAGCTGACTGTCATATATAGATATTTGCTATTAAAAGCATCCAGTAATTTCAAGTTGATTGTAAAAATATGTGCTCTGTCATATATGGCTCTGTCATTCATTAGCCATTCATTCTGAGTCTATAAAATATTCTTACCTTTCTCTTTTTCTTTGTCCATGAAGCTATGATTTTGGAATCTGTTGGTGGTATTTATAAAATCCACTGTTAGCATGAAACCTTTATGTTAGTGACCAACCATTTAGCTGTGGAGTAAGCCACATCTGAGCAAGGGTAGTGTTACAGTCTTCTCAAAGCGAGAGGACCACTGGACACTATATACAAGGGCTCAAGAAACAGGAAATGCAGATTTGGGCATGAAGCAATGGGGCTGGGGAAAGAAGAAGGATACTAATCGAAGCTCTTAAAAAATTAAGCTGGGAGAAGAGTGATTGAAACTTATTTGCAGAGAGATTATTATGCATTTTAAGTTTACACAGAGCAGGGAAAAAAGAAACCTCAAGTTAAAAAAAAGGAAAAGGTGTAAGCAAAAAGAAAGAAAAAAATTATGTGGTCTGGATGAGAAAAAATGTGGCAAAGGAGAAATTTGCTGTACACCCTTACAGCCAGGGATTTCTAAGAGAATTTCTAGGACTTTTCCAAAAGGTAAAATAGGAAACGTAAATTCATAATTCTTCATTTCACAAGCACCTTTAAACACTTCCAACGTAGCCAGAAGTTGAAAGAAAAAAAAAAGAAGAAAAATAATAAGAAAAGTGATCAAAGTCTAATGGTTATCTGGTTTATTGTTCTAAATCAGTTATAACCTTTGTACTAATTACAGCAAATATTACTTATGTAGGAACACATCCACATATGCATATGATGTGTAGTGTCTATGCTAGCACTGGCTTTAGCTAAATCAGAAAGGAATAAGAAGTAATTGTAGCAGCACAATCCTAAAATAGCATCGGGGTTCATGCTAACACAACTATTGTTTACAAGATCTGAACTGATACATAAGTAGTTGTAGAAATAGTGGTTTATATAATAGCCTGAGACTCAGCACCAAGCTTCATTGCAAGGTAGGAACAAGCTTTGGTTAGCCTTTGCAAAATCCACTGTAGTTGTGTGCTTCCCCTAATTTTTTTTCCTGAAAAAGCGAAGCCATTAGCCACAAGTCTGCAACAGCTGAAAGTGTTGGTAAACTACTTCAGTGCAAGATTAACAAATAATCTCCACTGAACACATCCCAACAAGCTCCAAAAGAGAGACGATATTGTAAACTGTTGAGCTCAAGGGAAATTTATTAATTTCCCTGGGATCCTAGTATGGCCTGACCCACAAACAGAAACCTGGAGTGGCTCCATCAGGGAGTTCTTCTCTCATGCTGTGCTACAACAGAAAACTTCACGACACTGAGATTGACAGCATTGGCCACATTCAAATGGACACCCAGCTGTCACAGAGGCCTTGCTACTTGTATTTGCATGAAAAGAGAGCTATGTGGTTGCTTCCACAGGACAAAAGCAAAGTATAGGAACTATTCAAAGCCAATGCCAAACTATAATATCATTTGGAAAGTGTGCTGAAGTCACAGCTGAGTCAAAATTTAGAAATGGCACACAACATTGGGTTTTGGACTGTTGCTATATTTTGGTAGCAATTATGCATAATAAATTCCAGAAATCATAATCTTTTTGTAATCATTTGTAACATAAATCCAAGCCCAGACAGGAATGACTGGCATGTTG
>NW_010164013.1:2681-5469 GCF_000695765.1 Mesitornis unicolor
TTTTTTATACTGACTTCTACTGTAGTAAAATTACCCAGTGTTTATGTGCTATAGTTGTGTTAACACAAAAAAAAAATATGTTATGTACTGTCCCCGAAGTTACTTAGCTTCGGACACACTCCGATTTCTGTCCATCAAAATGCTTGCTAAACACAAATATGAATTTGTACTTTCATGTATTTGTGTCAAAAGTAGTATGTTTTAATGTCATTAGACGTTGCTTTTAAAAAAAAAGAAGTGGCAGTTTCTTGAAACTTCTTGCTAAGCACACTTCAGCAATTTTGATGATGTGTTAGAAATTACCACTTGAGAGCTGGTAGAGCTCACCAGTAGAACTACTGGGAATTTTCCAGTTTTAAAAAAAACCAAACCATTAGAATGTGATGATTTGTTGAACCCAGACTGTTCATTCAATAGATTTGTAGTGTGGCAAGATCTCACTGGATTCCTGTCTGAATTCCTTGAAGGGCACCAGGCTGGGGACCAAGGACCCAGTGCAGACAGTGTTACCAGTTCTGAAGTCAGCCCAGCAAAGCAGAAATCCTGCCTTTTTGCTATTTGTGTGGCAACATGTATTTCCTTTTATTACCTCCCAAACCACTGAAGGTAGAAGTAGCATAGTATTTCTTGGAACATTATTTTTGGGATCTATCATGGTTTTATATGTTGGATGCACAGCATACAGTCTCTTGACCATATGTATATACTATTCAATATGAGGGTGGTAGATCACTGGAACAGGTTGCCCAGAGAGGTGGTGGAGGTCCCATTCATGGAGATATTCAAGGTCAGGCTTGATGGGGCTCTGAGCAACCTGATCTAGTAACAATGTCCCTGCTCACTGCAGGAGGGTTGGACTAGATGGATTAGTGACATTAATGTTGTTTAAACAACTAAGTCCCTCTTCCACACAGGGCTTGTTAGCTCAGGCTCAGCACTATAGGGCTAACCGCAGCTGATTACAAAGGCATACTTTGAGCATCTTAGCACTTTTTAAAATGCTTTGTTTTGATTTTCTGTCTGCTGTCTGTAAGATATCTGTGGTCTTCCTGATTATATCTCAGTCTTGCACATGACTTATTTTATTAGTAGTCTGTGAGCTGTACTACTTTAATCAGAGTACTGAAACAACAACACGTGGCTAGCATGGTCATTCACAACTACCAAGCAGTTTTATGCCCATGAACATCAGGTATCAATTATTCAAGAGAACATTCAGACAATAAGCTTATCATATAAACATTAAAACTAAATTCTAACAAGAAGTAATTCAAGAAACTTGTCTATGCTCAGGCATTTGGGACATATAGGAAAGATGCTATTCACTTCAGATTTTTCTTTTACCTCCTATATATGGCTTTGTACATACTTATCAAAAAGCCATATGTAAAATAACTAAAAATGAACTTAGCATGTTTTGTCAGTTACTGTTTGATCCAGAAATGATTGATGTTAAGGTAAGAATTGTACTGACTTCAATGGGCTTTACACCACTGCTTTGGTGATGAAGTTAGTACTGAAGATCTACAAGAAATGGAGATGTTGTTATGCACTTTTTTTAGAATTTAAGGTTTGGGATGCAAAACTAAAAGCCATGCAGGTTGAAGGAGGTTATGTTCTGTGTCTAAAATGACATAAAAAACTTGTGTATATACAACAGCAAGTGATCCTACCCTTGTTTCCATGTCCGGATGTTTCCATTTAATCTGTGAATTACAGATGCACAAGCACCTGACCTATAGAGTCATTTTGTTGTATGCTTTATCAATTTTAGAAGCTTAAAAAGCTTATCATGAGATGTTCCCTTATTATCTCTTCTTGTTCTCCTTTTTCCCTTATGTATTTTTCTGAAGAAAATGTTAAAGGAACAAAATACACACAAATTGGCTAAAAATTACTAAGAATCCATTAGTTAAATCTTTAATCAAGTAGCCAAAGAGGGCACCAAGTAAGGAATGAATTAGAGTTGTTTAGTGTGTCCCAGGACTAGTAACATGAAAGAGATTTATGACTGTCTGCCTTGATAAAATTACTAGATCTGTAGCTGAGGAGAAACTGGTAGATATCAGTAACTCTAATTCAGCAAGGCTTCAGATACCATCTCCCACAGTAATCTTTTATCCAAGTTGGGTTGTTATGGTCTGGATGGACCAGTCTACTGAACATCAGTTCAGTGGGTGAACCCTGTGGATCACTGAGTTCAAAGAGCTGATGGTTCATGTTTCAAAGCTGGTTATAAATGAAGCTCCTCAGGGGTCTATACTGGTATTGCCTGAGTGTATTATCTTCGTCACTGGTCTGGAAGAGATGGAGATCACCCTTATCCGGTCTGTGGATGACACTAAAGTGCTCCATGAATCATTGGGTCACTATCTAGATGGACCTATCCAAACTGGAGGAATGGGACAGAAAGAACCCTATGAAATTTAACAGTGACTGATCCAAACTCCTCTATGTGGGATGGAAAAATGCACCACAACTGTGCAGGCTAAGATTAACTGGCTGAGGAGCAGCTCTGTTGAAAATGACCTGAAAAGCGACTCAGCAGGCAGTTGTCAGCACCCTGGTTGCATTCCCCATCCCTCCTGAGGTTTGGCTGGCAAAGGTGTCTGCATTCAAGGCCAGCTGGCTGAGCAGAGCTGTTGTGAAGGAGCTGTCGTAGCAGGGCTTCCCACCACTTTCCCTTGGGACCTGCTGTCAGCCAAGATTCTCACTCTTGGCCCCTTGCCTGATCTACAGCCCCAGCCACATTGCAGCCCTGCCTGTGCCTGTCTGTGGCTCTGCTGAA
>NW_010164013.1:5500-9439 GCF_000695765.1 Mesitornis unicolor
CAGCTAAACCCTGATTTGCTTCCTGGCTTGACCTAGGACCTGCCTTTTCACCATGGACCTGCCTGGCCACCACCAGGCTGTGTCTGATCTGATGTTGGGTGCCATGTCCAGACTTGCCCTGCTCACCTCACCTCAGTAGTGTGGGATGAGCTCCGGCCCATGAGACCTTGTCCTGCAAACTCTGGCATTGACCTCAGCTCCCAGCCTCCCAGCCCTCAGGGAGCAGACAGCCCTTATTGCACCCTGACAACAGACAGTTGAGCATGAGCCAGTGTGTCCTCACAGCAAAGAAAACCAGCAGCCTCCTGGTCTGTATTGGTCTGAGGACCACACTCAGTAGACCAAGGGAAGGGATCTTTCCGCTTACTCCATATTCATTAGACACATCTGGAAAACTGTGTCTAATCTTGGGGTCTCCAGTTCACAGAAAATCAGTAAACTGGATTGAGTGGTGGGACAACAGGATGGTGTGGGGCTGGAGTGCTTCCCATGAGGAAAGGCTGAGAGGGCTGGGCTTTTCAGCCTGGAGCAGAGAAGGCTTCAGGAGAGCAAACAGCAGCCTGCGAGTACTAAAGAAGATGTTACCAAGAAGACGAATCTGGGCTCTTGCTTAGATGCACACAAGGAGAATATGAGGCAATAGCCATAACATGAAATAGGGAGGCTCTGACCTGACATAAAAAGTATTTTTTTCTCCACAAGGACAGTTGAGCACTGGAAAAGAAGCTATTCAGACTCTTAGAGATTTTCAAGACCAAACTGAGCTGTTTGGTCTTCATGACCCTGCTTTGAGCAACAGGTTGGACGGACATGTCCTAAAGTCCCTTACAACCTGCATGATCATATTCTTCTAAGGGAAAATGCTTCCTGGAAACAATGTTCATTTCTCTCTGATTTTATTGAGGATGATGAAGCATAATGGCCAATAACATATTTGGGAATGGACATTTAATGGAATCAGAAATACCATGAGTTGAAACCTCTCTGTCTCTGACAGCTTCACAGAAGTATAGCAATACTATGGGTGTTAGGTAGCTCCACTGGTGTTAGGACCTGACTGGTGACTAGTGACATTTTAAAAAAGTGCCTTGGGAAAATGACATGGAAGTGTAGTGCTTGAAACAGCAAAGGCTTGAACACCCTTCAGAACAAAGCTCTGCAGTGTCAAAATTTCCCAAGTGACCTTTCTCACTGGCAGTGCACAGCATCTCAGTACACCTGACCTGGAAATCTGTATGCAAATATCTTACACGCGCACAGTAAACCAAACACTTAGGACATTTTGCACCTCCTGGGCATGCACAGAACAAACCACGTTGCACATCTGCAGATGTTTTGATGCACATGGAGCTGGTTTGCAAAATTCTGAAGAATTCCAGATGTGTGGTTTTTGGTTGATGGGATATGACCTGCTAGGGCCAGAGACAGCAGGAAATCCTGGAAAAACACATAAAGTCTTCAAAATCCTTGTATAGAAAATCTCTTCCCCCCAGAAGATAACAACAGAACATGCCCAGGAAAACTTACATATACTGTAACATTTTCATTAAAAATTTATCTACTGCCTGACTCTCCCACTTCCAGCACCCAGCAGTAGTATGTGCTGTATGGTTCCTGAGGAATGACAGATAGGAAAGGTTGCCTATTTCTTCTTATGTCTTCAGAGCCTGCTTAAAGAAATTTACAGTTTTCCCCATTGTAATAGATTAGAGAGTTTGCAGAAGCTTCTATAATATGGCAGACTAGGAACTGAAAAACCTCCCAACAGTATCAGTTTGTAGGTACCTACAGATACCTACATAGCAGTCCAGAGAAATAATGTTTGTGTATGTGCCTGACAGTCCCATTCTTACCTTGTACAGCTCTCACTGCTCACAGCCATTTGACATGGAGAGCAATGGTTCTCTACCCTTGACTGACTTAAAGACAAGAAAAAATGGTTAAAGTCTATAAAGCTGAGAACACTTCAGTAGTTCTGTTGGGGGTTTTTTGTGCAGGTCACTCAGTAACCTTGAGATTTGTAGTCTGTGCCACCTAGTGACACTGCCACTGCTTCTTGCTACCTACAACTCCATCACACATTTTCTTTCCACTGGTTACTGCAGACACAGCAAACTCGGCTTCAGAAACTCAATGGCAGTTACCACTACAATTAAGGAGAATAGAGCCAACTGGTACTTTGAATGCCTTGTTCAGAGGCTCAGTAAGAAAGCAAAATTACAAGACTACTTCTGCAGTTGTGTTGCTACTTACTGAGTCACAAACAGGACATAAGGTTTGCACATATAACTTTTGTCCTAGCTAAAGCCACTCTGATACTACAAGGAAAGGGAAAAGGAACATGAAGTAAAGGTAGTAAAATACAGAAAAAGCTTTTTTCCTGAAATAACAAACAAACAAACTTGGCAAGGCAGAAGGTGCCATCAAGGACTGTTATGGGATATGTCTTTCTATAAAGGAACTCTACTAGAAAATAAAAACAACCTAATTATCCTAATTTTAGAGGGTTCTTCCTTCTATATGACCAGACAAGAAAAGACAGGAATTGAGGTTGCTGTATTAATCTGTTTTTTGTGAATGTGCAGTTAATCACAGCAAGAACTGGAAATTTTAAATACACCTAGTGTCAATATGTAAATATAATTCGCTGCAGGCTTCATGTCCTTATGAATGTAAGGCACTTACTTGCAGGTTGGTTTTGGTCTAGCAGATTGGTTTTCATTTTTAATGTAAGCATTTTGATAAGTAACCTGTGCATAGATGGTTTTGCTATTCACTTTATGTATCAAATATGACATGTATTCTGGAGTACAGTCTGCTTTAAAGCAATGTTAATCAATATAGTATTTGTTTTTTAGAGTATCCCAGATCATTCTATGAACTGAAGAAAATGAGCTAACTACACATAAACACTTCACTTGGGTTCTGTGTGCCTACAGTACAGTCACCTCAAAGATGACAGTAGACAGAAAATGCAGCAAGTCTTCATTCCTATTACAAGTTCGTTGAGTTTTTGATGGTTGGTTTTTTTCCTTTTTTTTTTTTTTTTCAGTGATCCTGACAGGGGACACTTGTACTTAACAGTGTCTTTCGAACATCTGTTTGCTAAACCAAATAATGTAGGCAAAGTTATGGCTGGAGACAGTGCATAGAAACAGCAAGGCCATAGAAAAGGGAAAAAATGCACGCTTGTGCTGAAGGATCCTTTTGTTTAGCCCTTTTGAGAAAGACCTCGGTGACCTTAGAAAACCTCCAGCTGAAGCCGGTGAAACTGGGTTAAGAGCTTCAGCAGAGGATCTTGAGAGCCCTCTACAGGCCATCAATGCCTGGTAACCTCAAGAAGACAGATCCTGGTAGCCCTGCTCTGCTCATCTTCATCTGCCTTGATGTGTGGATGAAAGACGTGTTTTATTTGCCATTTATCACAGTGGCAGTTTTGGTGTGCAACAGTAAGCCGTCTCTTTAATGATGCCTTTAGCTGGCAGCATTGTTCAGCTTAAATAACTACTTGCCAAAAAAGGAAAAGAATTTGTCCTCTCTCTGGATTTGTTATTTCATTAGGGTTCCTCAAGAGAGCTCCAATAAAGGATTTGGGTCTATTAATCACCCTCCACAACCTTCTCAAGTAATTAGTCTTTAAAAATGTTTGCTACCTCCTTAGTAGTACATAATTTGATGGTGCTTGGTGAATCAGTTGAGGTCCAGACTCACTAACCTTTAGAGGTTTGGCCTGTCTGAGCTCATCAGTCTAGGCCCCCACTTGAAGTGAAAACTGCAATTTTTTCATTCTTTGTGGCAGGTTTATAGTACGGCACAGCTGGATGCCTGCCATGAAGGAAAACTCAAAACATATAAATTCTTCATGAGGCAATGCTAGAAGGTGGCACTGAGGAATAATGCTCTCATGCTGTCAGAGCTGGTGTGGGGGGAGCAGGGAAA
>NW_010164013.1:9470-16493 GCF_000695765.1 Mesitornis unicolor
CATTCTAAGACAGATGTAGCAACAATTGCTCCTGTTTAACTCCCTAAATAGGTAATCTTAGTTTATGGGGCCCCAGTGATGGAAATCTTGCTGACATTGCTCTGAGGATTTTTTTATGGCAGGGATTATGGGTTCTCAGGAGAGCACTGTAAGCACTACACTTAAAATTTCTGATGCAGACCCCTTGAAGTAAGTATAATGTGCAGTTTTCTTTGAGGATGTGTACATTTTAATGACAAATTTCATAATGAACATACTGTTTAGTACATATATGTATTGGACAATAAGGTAGCTTTGTATTAGATAATATGAAGTTGCAGGCTTCTTACGCAAAAATACATTTGGCACCACCAGGTAATGCAGATCACATGCCTTGTTGCTTTTTCTTGGCATTCCCAGTTCCATTGGCCTTGTTTCTGGCAAATTAAGAAAGAAATTACAGATTCACAGACCACTCTGGGTACATTCCAGGGTTTTATGTTTGGCATTACAGAAAGATACTCACAAGCTGCACAAGCTAGAGCTCTTTGGAGAATAAGGATTTAGTTTTGCTGTATTTTTTGAGGTTTTGACTTCTGCTAGAGACAATGACCTGAAAATGAAGTTCTTCATATGATTTTGAAAAACAGATTTGAGCTAAAATGCCTATTTGCCGATTAAGTCCTTTTGCTTTTCTGGTTGAGCTCATAGTTCTCTGCTGATACTGGACAGAAACTCAGATGCGTCCTCTGACACTATAGTTTGGAGTTCAGAGGCAGTGGGCAAGGAAATTAATGATACCAGCTCAAATTTATACGCTTCCCGCATCCACGTGCAGTATTTCACCTGAGATCACATTAAACTAGCCAGAGAAAAACTGTGCAACCAGGACTCCAGTATTCTGGGCCAGGTTCCTTTAAAATACAAAATCTCAGTCAAATAAATTCGAACTATGACTATCATTTTTGCCAATGTGAAGAAAAACTGAAAAAACTGCAATAGGAATTTAAGTAGAGAGACATTAATCCAACTTAATTTAATACAAACTACATGTTTTTGGAGGAGGAAAAAAAAAAGGATATATTTGCCTGTATAAGCTCCCTTGCTGTCAGAAAAGTAGAAACTCAGAGTATTTGTAGACAGGAGCCCATCTCTCCAGTCACAAGAACTTGTCTCAGTTTCCAGAAATGGCTTCACTTGTAACTCATTTATTGTTTTAGACTCCTCATGCATAATAGGCAGCACTCACTTCCATTAGTGAGTTATCCTGTTTAATTAAATTGAGAAAGAGTTCTCTAAAGTCATTAAATGACAATGTATTCTATTTAAGTATTTCTAGCCATATGGTATACATGGCATAAAAAACCAATTAAAAGGTAACTGGACATGCCTGAAACTTCAGCGGGAGCCATACACATTCATTTCTGGGTCAGAAGCAAGGGCTTATAGGTGGCAGACTTTTAACCCAATAGTTCTGTCCCATACATATAAAAATAAAATTATACTTTTGTTAGTGGACATTTATAAATAATTTATAAAAGCTGAAATGATCATCATATTGCCACAGATCTAAGTAATTTTTTATAGGCAAATGTGAGGTCAAAAGTCAATTCTACTGCATCTCTTTGCCAGGAGACAACAGACTGGCCGGCTCTGTAGTGATTGCTTATCTCTTTATTAAAAACTCTGTTAAATTATTTTTGCATGCATATGTGTGTTTGTGTCTGTTTGTACGTACAGTACTCATCACAGCATGTCATTATGAGTATCTGAAGCCAATTGTTTAAAAATGTCTGAAAACACCATTCTCCAGCTCGTTCTGTCAGGTTTTAGTTGTGATTGGGAGCCTCTGAGACAATGGCATTGTCCCATTTGCTTGTGCCTAGAACACTGTTGGGGTTGGTAAGCTGCAGGATGAGTCCTCCAGATCCTACTGGTAGCTGCAGGATGGCTCTTATCTATTTTAAAGAAATAATTGAGTGTCATGCTCTAACTTTTTTGTTTTCTTTTACTCCTAGATAGGGAATCTTTAATATAAAGCAAGTCAGTTTGGCACAGAGGGAAAGAAAAGAAAAAAAGAAATCTATTTTAACAAGCATCATTGTGCTGGCCAAACAATATAAAGTACTGAACACACCAGCCATTAATCTTGTGGAGTGGGTTTGGTTTTTTAAAAAATGTCTGAAAAAATCATTGTTTTTAAAAAGATTCCCCAAACCCCAACTCTCCAATGGATTATAACTCCAATAGGCAAGTCAAAATATGTGCCTGCAACACCTGTCAGGGTCCCTTTAAAAATATTCCTCATGGTGATTGAGAAGGATTCAAAGTAATCTCCTCATAGCAGGTTGTAAAATCTCAGCGACTGTGGTAGACATAGGAATTAGCAGGTAACAGAACACTAAACCTTTGCAACATTTTTAGTTATCTCTGTTACTAATAACACTTCAGAAGATGGGGGGAAAGGAATAACATGAAAGCTAATATTTCTGCTTTCATTTACGCAACTTGTTATTTGAGCTGTGAGGACAGAAATTATTTGTTATAGTTCTGGTTCTCCTGGCTCATGTGAAAGGGCAGACAGATAACATCAAGTAGCTGTGCAGTGTTACTGCATGTACGTTTTCACTGCACTGCTTAACTATATTGGGTTTAATTGAAAAATATATGGTGTCATATTTTCAGCAATATTATTGCTTAGAAAAGGGTTCTGCACTATACAATCATATTGACCATGTCATGTCTCAAACAAACCATGCCAGCCTTGTTCTGCTTACATCTGTGTAAAGCCCCAGAAGCACTAGTCTGCAGAACATCTTACTTTGGAGCACTAAAATTGTCCTGTAAGGACAGAGTGTGTCCAGGAGAGTGGAATTAAGACCTGGAGAAACCATCTGATGCATTCCCCTTCCACTAAGGTCTTTGAAGTATCCAAAATCTCTTTGTACAGTCAATGCATATGCGTAGAAGTGAATAAATCATCTCAAAACGTGAAATTGGTTAAAGCAATAGCTACAGAGCAACTAACAACTAGCATGATTGCAAGTGCTTTTGTTACCAGGTTATCAGGAAACCTGACCTGATTTCTGCAGACATTACCATTATTCACAAGTGTGGGATTTGTCACCCTGATAATCTGTGACTGTCCCATAGGACATACTTTCTCACTACATGCTGTAAATGAATCTTACTGTGACTCCTTACGTAACACTTCCAGTATTTTTCAGTTCCTCGATTGTATGATTGGCATAATAAAATTAAAACAGCTAATAATAAGTGAACTTTCAAATGAATGATCATTCATACTAAATTGGATTCAGTTGTAGGTTTTCATAAGCATATTAAAATATAGAGGACCAAATATCTGTAGTATGTAACACTGCCCAAATGAAACCAGTTTAACACTTTTTCAGAAATCTGTGAGTCATATTTTTGATATTATGCCAGCTTTATGCTTTTATACCTAGGAACTATGAAATGTTACAAAGCCAATTTTAAATTTTTGTTATTACCAATAAATGCACACTCAAGCTACGTTGCAGCTATAAACCCTTATGATGTAATCTATACCTGTACAATATTCTTTCAGTTGTTAGTGTTATGTTTCTGTGTACCCTAAAAATGGAAGTTTCATATTAAACCTACCCAGGGAATCCATATAAATTATTGCAATAGCTTTCTGTTTTTATAATTTCAGGAAGGTTTCTTAAAAGAAAGCTGACTTTCAATGCAGAGTTAACACTATTACTTCCAGTGTGTGTTAGCCAGAAACAAAGAAATTTTACTTCCTGCATAATAAATTCTTATCCAAATTCATCTCTCTTTGGCTTTGTTAATCAAATTATGTATTGCTTCTCGATCTTGATTTAAATATTGAAATATAGTATCATTTTTTTCTGAAATGTGAAAAATATTTATTAAAAATATTCTTAAGAGTTAATTTTGAAAAAATTGACCTTCCACAAGAAAATTGGTTCATCAGAAAACCTCTGTTTGGTTCTAAATTTTTTGCCTGTTTGAGTTGTGTTGAAACTAAATCTTCTGTGAGTACAATATAGTGTACATCTTCCATCTGGAAGGAATCCTTGAAATGTTTGTCAGGCATTGCTTTGGCTAAACATATTCACAGAAAATCTTCCACGATTCCAGACTGACATGTCTCTGACCAACAGGTCAAAAAAATAAGAAGTTTTAATTGAGATCGTTAATGTGCCATTGTGAAGGGACATGTTGTTGTCTCTCTCAAGTAAGACCTCTCAGGACACCAAAGACAGAATGACAGGTCAGTAAATCCTCTTCCCTTCAGCAAAATAATGGGTGCTTAGCCTTTATCAAACTGTATCAAACTCAAATGCAGGACCAAATGGAGGCCAGAAGGGCTGAGAGCTGCAACTTCCCTTTCTTATTCCCAACAGTGATATCCAAAGTGCCATACACTTCTAAAAATGTCCATGGCAGTTTTTCTGTGGTTATGAAGCCCTGACTCATTCATATAGTGAGCTCATCAAGCTCCTCATGTGCCTAAAATGTGTTAGCTGAAATAACTTATGAAAAGTTTTAAAATAGCAGCATGTGAAAATAAGCTATCATTTTGAAAAGAAGTCCCTCAAAACACCTAGTAAAGCACAGAGAAGGAATAGATTCAAGTGAAAACAATAATTCTCTTGGCCTTATCATCAATATCAATTACTACTCTAAAAAAATATCTTTCCACTCAGTTTCCATTAACACAAGGAGTATTTTCTATGAAACTAAGAAGGAAGAATGCAAGTGTTTTTAAAGAACTATTAGTTGTTTGAAGTTTCCCTCTATTCATCATCTACCCAAATAAAACATGGTTCTTTCTAGTCCTTCTGGCCTTCAGTAACAGCTAAATTCCCCACAAAGTGCTGACCGGAACTGTGGTGCACTATCTCCATGCCAGCTCACTCCTGTGGAACCTTGC
This sequence comes from Mesitornis unicolor, assembly GCF_000695765.1. Lineage (NCBI taxonomy): Eukaryota > Metazoa > Chordata > Aves > Mesitornithiformes > Mesitornithidae > Mesitornis > Mesitornis unicolor. Next base: position 14,395 of record NW_010164013.1, read on the forward strand.
ATAAATGGAGGAAGTCTGCTAAATCAAAGAATCTAACTTAAAAATAATGAAGATGAGTAATACTGATACATTTACAGTACTATTAAGAATGGATTTTCTGATGTACTGCTTTTCCTTACCCTGAGTTTAAATTGATGATGTGGTAGGCACAGTGAGTGTGGATAAGTGAAGTGGTTTCCTTAGAAACAATAAAAGCAGAAACTATAAAGCAGAACATACTCCTAACTGATGTGACTTTTTAATGATGCTGATAACACAGAGAACAGACGTAAGCAGCCTTACTGTTTGTACACAGCACACGGCATAGTTCGCCAAATAGCTGAATTACTTTCCATATAAGATCATAAAATCTAGGCTCTCACAGGACTGCCATTAAGAAAGAGGGCATGACTATGACGTTCCAATATTAGTATTAGAAGCTAATTATAGCAGCCGACATTTCTGATGCCCACTTGTGCTCATTTCTTTTGTGATAAGTAATTCATTTCCCTCCTTCTTGTTAACAGCCAGCTCATGTGTATTGGAAAGAAGTGACTACTGCAACAAGTATGCTTCTAGCAAATCGAGGCTAGTGATCATACCAATAACCCACTGCTTTTTCAAGTTTTTAAAAAATAGGAGCCAAATTAGGCATAGAGAAAAGCAATTCCTGAAAGAGCTGAATGTCCAACTCCAGCAGGACTAGGAGAGGTGGGAAGGAAAGAGAAACTTTGTGTTTATATAGAAATCAATTTGGTGAAAAGCCTTCATGTTCATACTGAGATGTCACAGGAAGTAAGTGACCACAAGCAATTGTGCGCTGTCCTCAGTGGGCAACAGGTAATGATTTGTTTCAGTTAAAGTGCATAAAGTGCAGCTTATTGAGTTCTTTTTATGACTGCTCACTGTTTCTGCAGCCACAGGCACCATTCAGGGTGAGCCTTTGTAATGTCCTTTACAGGACTTTATAGTACAACAAATATAAACTGTTATCTGAAAGCAAAAAAAATACGGAAATATTGGTCACTGAGAAGGTGACACAAAATTTCATAGTTCTTACTGTTTTCTAAAACTATTTTTCAGTTCTTTAAAGCTGACATACAAGACTGTATGTTTAGAAGAGCAATGAAGAGGCAATGGGCTAGGTTTCTGCCAAAACATTTGGCTGAGTCAGTGCACAGAAGTTGGTAGAGGCTGGGATTGCACAGACTTTTTGTCTCTGTGATTACAGCAGACACCTGCATTCACAAGCAATGTTCTCCATGCATTGCACCTGCACAGTTCTACATCCTAGATTGTCTGTTAGTGATTAGCTGCAACTCAAATGAATTTAAATTTAGGAAGGATGTAAAAATTACCAAGGCTTTTTTCCAATGTGCCATTTATTTTCCAGAGCACAGGTGTTTGAAGAGAAAAGGAATCATCGCGGAAAAAAATAATACTTCTTTTTTTTAGAGTTTTCTAGTATATTTGAGAATGGCTTCTGAAGGTACCTGTATAAGTGCAAACTCTACAGCAGCCAGCACATATATCTTTGGTTCTGGAATCCCTTTTCATTTTAAATCTTTGGGAATTGGCATTTTCTTGGCTTTTTGTCCCTCCTTTTTCCAAATTTCTGACTTATTCTCTTTTTATGCTTCTTATATTATTTACTTCCTGTGTACCATAACATCATACTCACTCTTTTAAATCTATTTTCACCTTTTACCTTATCTTTCCACCTTAGTTTTGCAGGCAGTGTTTCTGAAATCAGTGTCTGTTTCTATGCACGTGTGTTGTGTTGCACTTTGCCATCTGCATACATGCTCCCTTCTGTCGTAGCACCAAATAGTTTTTGAATCTGTTCTCCTGTCACAAATAAATTTCACAAAATTACAGAGAGTGTATTAAGACCATGAAAATTCAAGGAAAGTAGAAGGACCAGCAAAGAAGCATTCAGTAAATAACAATAATGCCTCATAAGTATCTGAGGAAGTTTTTTTGAATACTGACCCTTTAGTGGACAAAAGAAAACCTAGGAGAGACAAGAGTCACTGGCAAAAACTTTTGTTCATGCTGTTAGTCAGGAAAAGCCTTTTTTAGACCGTCCTTCCTTCTTCCCTTCCCTTCCCTTCCCTTCC
>NW_010164014.1:0-4063 GCF_000695765.1 Mesitornis unicolor
TATATCCTCATAAAAGGCTATGAGGTTGGTGCCTAATCTGTGCCTAAGAGTTAACTGACAGCTACTGACACTGCATTTGGACTATAATGCACTTTTTGTCACCATACTGGACAAAAGGAAATAACTAAAATGAAACCAGAAACTGTCATAATAAAAGGACTATTAATCCCAAAAGATCCAGAAGAGGCTGGACAAACCAGTCCCATGGGGGCACTGAGGCATGTGTGTGTGTGTGTGTGTGTGTGTGTGTGTGTGTGACTGGTTTAAAAAAAAAAACTCAAACAAACAAACAAAAACCTAAAACCTCAAAGTTAATAAAAGGACTTCCAGAAAATAACATGTGAAAATCTTGTTTCTCTGTCAGAAAGCAACAATCACTGCCTGTTAATGGTGACACAGAGATAAAAAGAAGGGGACACTGATTAAGCTCTATATGAAATTTTCTCCTTCTAACTTGCTTTCTGCAACTGCCTAACAATACAGTGAGGAAAAATGCTTCAGCTGAGAGGGTATTAACTTAAGAAAAATAATATGAACCAAAACATGCAGTCTTCCAGATTTCAAAGCTGAAGGGCATATCTGACCTAACTAATCACAGCCAGTGACCCCAGACAAATTCCTTCAGAGTGATGAATTTTCAACACAGAAGTCAGAAAACAAGTTCAAGAGCAGCATGAAGCTGGCCTCAGGTACAGTTTCAGGATCACCATGGCCACAACCCATGCCTGAGTCTCAATGTGCAGTTCCAGTGGAGGAAAAGGAAGACAAAGATCCATTAAATCAAAATAGGGCTGAATGTGATGGCATACAAGTAAGAATTCATTGATAACAAGAAATTCATTTTACTCTCACTAAAAGGAACAGGAAGACTCCTCGAACATTTATGTTTGGGAGAACATCTTTTTGTATATGTGGGCTATCAGACTAAGAAGTTCACATACAAAGAAAAGCCCCACTGGGCATGTGGCAGCAGGAAAAATATTGTAAGCCACTGGTTTTCCTGGGCTGGCACAGCAGTGAATAGCTTCTGAAACTACTAACATTGCTTTTATTTCTCAACACTGAAAAAGGTGAACACCTGGATCCTACTGAGAAGCTTAATTCAGGTTAGGTAACTACCTCAGGAGAGCCCAAACACAAATAATTCCAGCTGTTATTTGGAATTGTTTACTTATATTTTATTTTATTTATATTTTATTTATAGAGCACTAGTGCTCTCTCAAGGGCCTTGCCTCTGTCATTTATCATTAAGTTTTCAGCAGCATTCACTCTTATTTTTAGTTATTAAACCACTGCCAATATTTCACATTTAAATAACCTGTAACACTCAAGTCTGAATTTTCAAACATGATAAGGAGAACTGCAGTACCTGGAAAGAACAAAAGAAGTACTAGCAGGGATGACACTCCACTGGCATTGAAGTAGAAAGCTTTTCTGGAAGGGAAAAGAGATAAGCAAATTCCAGAATATACAGAGAAAGACGTGCAAAGCAATGACAATTTCTTTAGGCCTTAATATAATCAAAATGTCATTGTTTTTTGCACACAAAATCCACTTTGTTTAAATAAACTAGTCATAGCCGGCAATCTCCTTTTCTCATACCTTCCAAATACATAGCAAGAGATGTCAATTGACTCAGAATCTTGATTACTGTGGATGGGATCCTGCAAATAACGTGGTTGTCAGTGATATTGTGACACGCGGCAGATGAGGCATCATACATGCAGAATTTCTCAGCAAAGCTAAAAAGCAGAGAGAAATAATTTTCATTTAGATCTGTTCATGAGAAGATTTAAATACAGTCATATGTCTGTGAGTATTGTGACTTGGAAGAAAAAAAAAGTTATGAAGTTTAAGTACAAGGAAGATGGAAGAGACAGACCTATCAAGGAAGTCACATCATTATTTCTTGCCTCACAACCAGGAGATTGCCCAGCAAAGCCAAGAACAAGGAGCTGCTGATCCCATACGTAACATAATGTGTTTGGTGCTCTACTTTATTTAATCTACCAATAAATTACTATAGCACATATATCCCAAGAAAATAAACAGCAGGATTTACAAGTAGGCATACTTTATCAAAATAGTAATAGCTTGCATTCAGACTCCACATCTCTGGAATGCATATATCCTCTCATCTGATCAACAGAAACATCCAACACAAAATTACGCATGTACAAGTGAGAGAAATAGGCCTGGAAATTCATCTTTATTTTGCAAGGCTTCTCTGATAGCTAAAACATTTGCCTGTAAACCAGAACTGAGGCTAAAGCTTTAATACAAATCAGTGTTTTGGACAGATTCTCACAAGGCACTGCTGGGGACATGGATTCAGACCACGTTCTGCTCCTCTGCTCCATCCTTTTTCAAAATAAAACTAAGGCAGGGACACATACGTATTAAATAGTAACATGAACACTTCTTCCACCCAGTGTCCATAGGAGAAGGGAAGGCAGGGAAGGGGAGTAAGCAGTTTCACAGTTGATGGAACCATTTTTCTTACCCCATTAAAATAACATACACTTTTTGAAAAGTAACTGGATGCACTGTCACCAAATATGCCAGGCAGAAGAACGCACAACTGAACACGCTGACAGCTGGGGCAAAAAGTCAAACCACTGCCACTCAACATATTTAAGGGATGCTCCAAGTATAAAACTCTTCCCCAACCACAACAGGAAGGTTCTCAAATTCTGATCTCCTAAAGCCCAAGTTTATCCCCCAAAATTAAAACCAATTCCTGTTCTGAATGAGTAAAAAGTCACTGCCAAGTAAATCTCAAAACCTTCCACATGGTCTGAGAATTTGCTACAAAGCCTTGAAACCGCACACATCAGAGCACCCATTCTGCAGTCAGTTCTTCTTGGGGGCTTTCCTGCCACTTCTCAATTACTTACCAGCTTGCACTGTGGGCTCCTAGACCTAGTTCTGAAGTGTCTCACGGCCTCCAGAACTCAACTTTCTTCCATATGCAACAGTACAGGGAAATGACAGCCATCCCCAGTCACCATATAAATATTGGTAATTCTCTGAAAAATTAAGCAAGACTGTCCAAGGGTCGCTGGCTTTTTTAAGGCACTGGAAGTCTGACAAACCAGCATTTTCACAGATCGATGAAAAGCACATCCGTTCCACAGCTGATCCAGTAAGCAGCCACCACACTCCAGCAAAATGGCAATATTTGCTCTCTTCCACTCATGCTCTTCCTTCTCAGACTCACCTGAAGTACATTTGCTAACAGTCCTCATCTAGCAAAAACAATTATTCCCTTTAAGCAGCTGAGAATGGCTTGGTAAGACCTGAAGTGCTGGCACTATCCTGTTACAAATGCACACACGCTCACATCACACACTAGTCCTAAGAACGAGTGACACAATCCAGGTTCATAGTTTGTTGGAATGGTCTCAAAGCCCAGCATATGGCAGCAGAGAGCAGTAAATCTGCTGGACAAGCTGGTGTCTAAGCTGTCTGCTGCCTGGGAACCACTGGACTGAGACCAGACCCTCCAGCAGTGTAAGTGAACAGCACTGGAGGGACGAAGAAGTGGCGTTAGGAGTGGAAGGAACACAAACCCACTAAACCATCTCCCATAAAATCTCCACTGTAATGGAAAGGCTCATGAGACAACATCACCCCGACCCATCTTCCCTCCCAAAGGTGGCCGACTGGAAAAATCTCTGTATGACACACAAAGACCTTGTTGTGAATACAAGAATCACTTAAACTAAGATGGGCCTTCCGCAGGAGGCATGAGATTACATTATTGACCCTTTACCTTCCTTTTCCATTCCCAAAAATTTGCCTGTGTAGTGTCTCAAGTGACACTTCACATGAAGCAACTTCCAATACTGAGTTGTTATCTTCTGCTGGAATAATGTTTCCTCTCATTTGCTTTGTGACACACGTCTGAATGGATCCATTACTCAAGGGACTTCAACCACTACTGTAAACATTTGGCAAAGTAATTTAAACCATCAGATGAAGGTTTTCTGACCCAGTTCTCTGATATTATTTAGAAACTGCTTTGACACCTATACTTCTATACTTGTTTTCCAAATTCAGC
>NW_010164014.1:4094-15312 GCF_000695765.1 Mesitornis unicolor
TAATTTTCTAGCATTACTTCATACATTTCTTTCCCATCAGCCTTCAGTCACATGACACAACTGATAACCACACACTACCTGCTTATCCCAGCATTAAGCAGATGAGAACTGCATCAAAGTCATCATACACTCTAAGCCAAACCCAAAAGGTAAGCACTGGTAACCCCCATCCCAAAGGTATACAAGCCATTTATAAACATTACCCATGCAACACTTATTCTAACCACTTCTCTGGAAATGCTCCATCACAACATACCACAAATGACAACATAACACAGTTCAGTCATCACCAGTCTCCTGCTTCCTAAATATGAACAAAGTCATCAAGAAGCAGACAGCTCGGCCATGGCTTGTAACCATTTTACTGTACCTAGATCAATAAAGAACTCCTGCACCCTCAAGGAGGAGGGACAACAAGCAGACTTCCAAAATCCTTTGTATCACAGGGTCTTCCCTAAGTCTGTCACACACAAACCCCACCCTTTTAAGCCTCCCAGGAGTGAAATAATCAATGTTCATTCCAGGTTCCTAGAAAAAGTAACACTGAGTCTCAAGAGGAATAGATTTATCTCTCCTCCATCTCCCATAACTCAGATCCTCTCCTGCAGGAGGAAAATATTAAGATACAGTTCCACGTCTGTACTTCCTACATGCACTTCTCCGTCAAACTACTTACTATAAATAAAACTTTTTTAAAAATGCACAAATGTTATCTAGTGTATTATAAGCCTCCTGCATTGTGCCATTCAAATTCCTCTTGTTCATTCTTTACAGAGCTCAAATTTTCTCCAGCTACACCCTTCCCTTTAACTCATCAAACTGAAAATATCCTTTACACAAGAGTTCTGGTTCGGAGACAAGTGTCCTTTAAACCAAGACATTTTTCACGGCAACATCCCACAGAGGGAGTAGCCTTTTTTGTTTTGGGGTTGTTTTTGGGTTGGTTTTTTTTTTGAGAGAGACAGACTGTGAAAGCAAGCACATTACAGAATCAAGAAGTAACTTGGCAAGACTTCCTCTCCTTTCACACACTTCCACTTCAAACACACAGAAGTTGTTCCATGAGTGAAATAAATGACATTTGGCTTCCTCAGAGTTGGAGACTCTAAACGCAGTAAGGAGTAGATGAGCATTATGGATTTTGCTGAGGTCAGAGTACTTGTAACACCTCCAACCAGATTCTCCCACATCCACAAGAACTTGCATTCCAGATTTTCCATCAGAGGAGATTCTCGTCTCCAGCCCTCAGCCACCTCACGTGTTTTTTCACCAAGCATCCAGGCGTCCGGTGTCAGCCAGCTTCAAAGTTATGGGTGGAGTCAGAAAGTATCACCTATGCAGCAGGTACAATCACAGCATCCTAATTTCCTAAGGACGGTGGCCTTAAAAAAAAAGGTGCTCTTGATATTGGACAAAACTACCACTAAGATACAGCTAAACAATAGCAATACAATTCACCACATAAGAAGCAATAATCACAGCAATTCATATTGATTTTGATTCCTAAGATTAGTTTGTTCTGATTTTATTATGACAATGACATTAATTTATCTAGTGTGCATACATATGACTGAAGGTCTTAAACCATGTTTTAAGTAGAGAAAACACTAACAACAGGATAAGAACCAACAGTTCGAGACTGACTGACAATAATTTAGAAATAAATCATAACAGCAAGCAGCTATCCGAAGGAAGAGGTTACCAGCCTTACGATGGGTTTGTCACGACATCAACGCTGTCACTCCAACAAATATGCTGCAATTCAGCCATGTGCTATTGGCCTTGACTGTGTGCATTTGAGTGAAAAAGAAAACAGTTCCATCATTGTAAGACAATTTCTATAGGTCTTGATAAACCAACAGTCCAAAGACATCAAACCGCTCCTGCATAGTTGTAAGTTATTAATCCAAACTTTGACAAAGTACCGAAGCACAAATAAAATGTTCACTCAAGGGCCAAATGTCTGTCAATAGATCACTCTTTGCATGTAGTACTGCTCCTCAGAGGTGTTTATCTTTATCGTGGCATCCAGAGTAGATAATGAGGCACGCTGCTCATAGTCCCTTTTTGGTGCTTTGCCTAAAAGAATGAAACGTGCTTTCTGTGCCAGAACCTATATTCAGAGAGTGTCATTTAGGTTGCTTTGAAAAGGCCTCTTCAGAGAGCAAGTAACAACATTTAAGGACACAAGGAGAAGATGCCTTACTCTCTCCCACTGAAATAAACTAACCTTGAAAAATGGGCAAAAATTGCCTGCCTCACCCCCAAAATCATGATATTTCATGACATTTCAGGACAGAAGAAACCAATCCAGACAGCACTGAAAGCAATGAGAATCTTCCCACTGATTTCAACAGGTACTGGAGCAGGTCCATGTTCCAGTTCCCACAATGTGACCAGGAAACACAGATATGATAAAAAGGAAAAGGGTAAAGTTTACAAAACAAAAACAAAAAACCCACACCACCACACTATTACTTTGCTGCTCTGAACGAAAGACCATACAAAAAGTGGTCTGTATCCTACTCCTTTATTCACATGAGTCTCTGGAAGATGCCATAAGAAGGAGAAGGTAAATAGGCTACGAGTGGATTTAAATTTATTAATTCAGGTGTTCTCATGAACTGAAGTAAAGGCCAGCAGCAACTACAGAAAAGAGTTTTGTCATTCAAAATTTAATCAAATTAACACAGCAGCAGGCACAAAAAAAGTGACAAATCCTACACTACTGCTTCACGCTACTTTTGTGCTCTGAGCTTATGGGCAGGACTAACTACACCACAAAGATCCCTGAAACACTTCTAGAACCACTAAAAGTATTTTCTGATACGCAACTTATTCACAGACTCCACTGTTCGTGATTCTTTTGGCCCTAATTTACTGGAGGGATTAATTTCATAACCCAAAGAAAGCAATTATGTAATACCCTTGCCTGTCATGTTTGATATCTTAATTTTTCGTAGTTTCTTTTTGAAAGAAAGATTACTTCCTGCAGTGCTGTACAGTTCTCAGCTGCTGCATGCAAGTTAAAGCAGGTAAAGATCCACTAAAAAGCTCAATTTTCACCCCCTCAATTCCTGAGGAACAAACAAGTAGTCACCTCATGTAGCACCTAAAATGCACAGATTAACGTGACAACGGACTTGGCTGCAAACTGAAACCTTGCAGCTGTCGTCCTTTTCACCCCACTTCCTCTTGCCCTTTGGAGATCTCAGGTCCCTGCTGGCCAACTTCTGCTACCGCTGTTCTGGTCACAACTTGAAAGGCTAAAACACGAGTCCTCCTCCTCTACCAAGGCGTTAGGACCGTGAATTCCCTCCTTGCAAGTTCACCGCTATCTGTTCAAGCTCCGCTTCACAGGCCAACCTTCCACCAGGCAAGCGGAAACACATGTTGGGAAGAGATACGCAGCACCTTTCAGCACCATGAAAGGAGAAAGAGCACATTTCACTAACTGTCCAGGGAGACGAACATGCTGCTTGGTAAACGTAATTTCTCTTTCAACAGTTCACTACGTAAGTTTTCATAGTAGGAGACCTACAAGTAAAACAGTGCTTGGACAACTATTTCCTATCTCTCCTTCTCATCTGATAGTCTCACGTGTGGTCATCATAAGTCTCTTCATAACTGCATCCCTGGTATATCAACGCTACGTATGCTATCTAGAAGACTAGACTGCTTTCCTTCTATATCATGGTATGGTCTCAGCAGTGCTTTTCAGGATAGCTTTCCGAGACCAATAAATGCACCCACTCCTCTGCCTCCCTTAGAAGTATGTGTCATTACAATCAGATACTAAAGACTATTTTATCTTCCAATTTGAAGGACGTTTGAAAAGAAAGGAATTAAGTGATATCTGGTACAGCCCATTCTCTGATGCACGCTTTAGGCTAGATAATCACCAAGAACTGTTGTGTGGAGTTTGAAGAGATAACAAGGACAACATAAAAATCTCAGCACACTTTTCTTTCTTCTAACAAACGTCACCTAAAACTACCGAACCGATTCATGCTAATGACACATCAAGCTCTTCCCTATTTACAGGAGATGGAAGAAAATTCTTTTGTGTACCCTTCCCACTAGCCTTCTCTTACCGCCTTTGCAGTAGCTCACATCAACAACCTGTCAGATTCCATTAAAAGCATATTGGAAAGACTATTTTTTCCCCCCGAGCTCCCTGAATTTAAATAAAAATTTGCTCAAGTTGCCTCCTGTTCAAACAGAAAGTCAGGTTTAAAGAAAATACATGTAACCTGTAAAAAAATAATTCTGGGGGAGAGGAGAGGACAGAAAAACTGCCATCTTCCTAAGACAGCATTTTTTAACAGATCCTTTCAAATTCTGTATCAAATTTAATATGAAGTACTTACTGGGTAGGTTATAGCAGATATACCACTGCAGCCTTCAGAACAAAGCACTGGCCAAAAACAAACCAGATCTGTAAAACAAGGATTCAGAGTCTACGAACCACGGGTGTAGCTTTTAGGGAGCAATCAGGTTCTACCAGTGTTATCAGAGAAATACAGTGGTCGAGACCACTGCGTGATCCGGCAGGAGTTCCTGAAAACAGACCCTGACCTCACGACCTCCACTCCAGATCTGAGAGGGGTCGAGCAGAGTTACAGCTCTGTGACACACGTCAGAAAACCACAAAACATTTATATTGCTATTACTGAATTTGAGCAAAGGGGTGTAAAACTTGGTGCGATCTGTTTAGAAAGAGATGAAGCCTGATTTGAACCAGAATCAAGGACACTACATCATCATTTATTTATTCTAGAATCTGGCATTACACAGCCGCTATCTCACTGTAATCAGCCAAGAATTTAAGCTTACAGCATGCAATGAAGAAAACACAGAAATGCCAGAAGCGTAACATCAACACATGAAAATACTGCCATTTGCTTCCAGCTATGGTGGCAGAGGGAGTACAAGGCAAGCACTGACTACAACAGGACAAGTCATCACCCCAAGACCTACACCTCTTCCTGCATAAACTTGCGCTGCAGGACAACTCGCACTGACCTGAACCTCTCAACATCTATCATAAGTAAAAGCAGAGATCACGAGCAAAATAAATCACACAGCATATCGCAGACAGATCAGGACCCCAAACTGATTACACTGAATAATCAAGTAACAGTTTTACCGATACAGCTAGCTGTCAGTTTTGTGGTGGGTTTTTTTATTTCTTAAGAGGCATCTATCTCAGTGGACACATTCAGCAAGAAGCCAGTGCAGCAGGACTTCACATAACATGTTCTCTCAAGAGCGATTTTTTTTTCACTGTCTGTTACAGTACAAGCCTACGGTTTTGAGAATTACCATGGGTGAAGTTCTGTAAAGTATTTTTTCTGCATGCAACATTTTTCTGCATGGATCATTTTAAATGACTTTTCATACAACATTCAGTTTTATCATATTCCAAAAAAACCCCAAGCAGTCCATTCAGAGCCTTTGACCAACAAATTCATCTGGTAGTTATGTGGAAAATGAAAATGTGTTCGAGCAATATGACTGTATTAACACATAGGCACATCGTAACACTACGATCTATGAGCTTCTTTTAGGACTAGTGAGAAATACTGAGGCATACCTGGACTATGTAAGGTACAAAGATATTTAACCTACCTCATCAAAGCTGCTATCTTCTTTCTTCAAGGCTTTAAAATAAAAGGAAAAAAGAAATAGTCATCTGTACTGCATTTCAATGAACACAAATTAACTAACACAAGAAAAGAGAAAAACCAAGCAGCATTTTCCTGTTGTAATAGGAAAGAACAGGCTGGCATGAATAACAATTTTATACTCAAAATCTGAATCTGTAAATGGAAAGCAGGACTGCACAGCATGTTTGCAAGAAAGTAAATTTACATATTTATGAAAAATATTATCCTCTCAGGTTAAAGAAAATAAGAGTTCGCAAGTTCCTGTTTTTTTTTTAATTTAAATTCCTACTGAGCGTGAAAACACTTTATGGAGAGCCTGACTGAACTTCAAAAAAGAAAAGTATAATAAACACCTAACCATGCATTCAGTTTGTCAAGTACTAAACCTTTATGAAATAGTATGCATTGTAGCATGAATTTTTAATTTATTTTTTTTTACTATATGACTTACACTAAAGCAGAAGAGATTTCTGTCTTTTTTACACTGATAACTAGCAATTAGTCAACAAACAAGGAAAATGATGCAGAAATCATGTGAGCTGCTAAAGCAAGAATATTAAAGACATGAAGAGTTCTGAAGTTGCAAAGATTAAGCTGATTAATATTTTTCCTTTAGCATACTGGGTATCTCTCTTGACATGTAAAGAAAATTAATTTCTTCACATCTCCATTGAGCTGTGCCAGTCTGAAGGTATGAGACTGGTTCCCCTTCTCTGTACACCACAACCAGACCAACCAGGGAACTGCGTACTTCACGTCACGACCCGAAAGTGCTCTTGGTTTACTTCTCTTGAAGAGATAAAATAAGACAAACCATCGCATTGATGACTGCACCATTTCTTTTCAATTTAAATCACGATGGTTTGCAATTTGAGAGAAGTCACCTGAATGACCGTACAGTTCATGCACTGCTGCCCCAGAAGACTACTCCTTCACTACTTAAGCAGCATAATGTTTCTTACACATAAAACACATTTATTTCTGCAGGAGATAAATACTGAAGTGCCTAGCATGGTTGAGGACCTAGGCTCCAGTAGTTTCCTTGCTCTTTTAGATGCTCCTTCTGCCTTCAAATCGCTAGGAGTTTCTAAACCACCACCTCTTCCAAAACCTGTCTTCAGAAGCAAAAGAATTATCAGCTTCAAAAAAAAAAACAACCCCAAAACCATAGAAGCTGTATCAGGGTCACGGCAGAGGCAGGACACCTCTGCAAAAAAGTGCTGCAGCTCCACACACTCTGCCATGGGCAGCAAAGCACGAATCCCAGTCCTCCTTGGACAGAAAAGCAGGGATGGTCCAGCCTTCCTTCACATTCAAATTCCCATTTCTTTGGAACATGAAACATATCTTCCCTCAGATCTTTGAAGATTATTGTTTTACAATTACTCATCTGCATTTCATGCTCAGCAACAAAACAAAAAAACAAACCCTGGGATTTTGCTGAGGCACATGTTGTACATTTTTATAATGAAATTTACTTTATGGCTTTGAAGGCTGGACAAAACATTTTCAGACTGCCAATCTCAAGCATCCAGACTGATAAGCCAGGACATTAAAAAAGAAAGGAAAATTTAAAAAATAAATAAAAATAATTTTTTAAAAAACCCAACCTGTGGAACACTTTTTAAGAATAGATTTTTCATCTTTTCATTTACCTTTCAGGTCACAACGACCTACAAGCTATAAATCAGTATGTGACACACCTAGGTCATGCCGACAAACTTTCCTTCCTTACCAAAACAGAAGATTTTCACACGACCAAAACATTCCAGAAATAGCCAAACAACAGGTAACCAAACAAAATTCACAATGTAACAGAACAAGAAACGGGAATCTGGGACCCACTGCATATTTTTTGGCTTGTCTTTAACTTCTACCTTTGACTAAAAGTTTTTTTAAGAATCTCCAAAAATAAGAATATAAGAGTTCCGGCCACTCATATAATCAAATCCTGTTTAATAATTTCACTCTCAACCAACTCACTACATAGCATCTTAAAGAGAAAACATCAAACCAGCATATTTTATACAACAAATTACATGGGTTTTTTTCCTCATCAAGGCAATGCTTTTTCTTTTTTAAACCATTGAATAAAAGCTTTGCTGGACTTAAAAAAAATAAACAGTTTACAAGTGAACTTCTCATTATCTCAGGTATGTGAGCTATGTGAGTGTACATTAGAGGAGATCAGTGGAGATAACCTCTGTACTAGTGAGGAGCCAGCAGAAGAGCCACAGACTGCTTCCAGTGCACTGAGAGCAATCTCAGCAATGTTTTCTCTCTTTCTTCCTCTCTTTCTCTCTTTCTTTCTCTCTTTCTTTTTTTTTGTACTCTGGTGCTAAATTTTTTACTGAAGACATTGCATAAGAAAACAGAAGTTAAATAGTATGAGCTGAAGAGAACCCAAATATAATTTTGGTACTATATGAACTTCAACAAATGCATAGCCAAGAACTCTTTACATAACTAAAAGATGATGATAATTTCATAAAATTACTTATTATTAATTTTAATTACATGATTATCAAAGTGTAAAACTAAGAACCAAACCTAATAAAGGTTTAAATGCTAAAATAACCAGTGAGTCAACTGAATCTCTAGAAGTTGGTTAACTTACAGTATGATGTGTTTGTTCATATAGGCAACACACTATGTAAGCAAGGAAAAAAAAAATAAACTAATTTGGATGTTTATATGAAAATGGATAGGCTTCCAGAAACCTATCAATAAAAGAATTCTGTAAATTTTTCAGATTCTTAGTAATACAAGTTCTTTATTACAAGCTACATTTTAAGAGGTGCACTTCTTGAAACACGAGAAAACGTCTGCAAGGAGAAAAGGTGCCTTAGCTGCAGTAAAAAGCCATCCTATTTTATAATATTAACTTCAGTTTGGTACCATACGTCGTATGCATTTCCTCCAACACACCATGGTGCCGTATCATCCTTCACCAGACTTCCACATAGCACAAAGGGAAGGCTCAGAGATGGACAATTTCACGCACCACACTCTGCAGCTCAGCAAAATAAATATCCTCAGTAGTGGGTACTCTAACAGTCATGGGACAGACCACACTTTTGCAGGATGGCACAGCTCTTCATCACCCTCTGCCAGTCACTGGAAAGCATCAGTTCACAGTTAAGATAATGGGCCAAGTCTACCTGAGGCTGCTGTTGGTATCCTTTGGTGCTTTGCTGTGCCCCAGAGATACCAAAGCTGGTTTTATCTAAAGATGCTGGGGAAATTGCTTCAGACATTACTTAACATACTGTGGCACACCATAAAAAAAATAAAATCACCTTATCAATTGATTGCTGATACAGCCTCTCAAATAGAGAGGATTACTTCACAGGGAGAAGGTGGTCCTGAAAGTAGCTTTTTGAGTACTAACCTGCAAGCCTTAGAAAAGAAACCAAACCAAAGCAGAACAAAACCCACTGCCAATGATAATTAGAATACATTCCTACCACTCTTATCCAACAGGCTAATATAAATTTGGGTATCAAAATGAAGAGGTCTTGGAGTATTTGAAGAATTGTATTTGGCAGCTGGGATGCCACCACCGAGGGCATCGGTGCCTTACCACTCCAAGAGTGGCCATCAGGTGTTCCCTACTGCGGCACACGAAAGGTTGACTAGATAATTATTTGACTCAAACACCATGTTACTCTTGTATCATTTATACAGTTATGCTCGTGATGCTATATTGTGTCCTTAAACCCATGAAAACAAAAGAACTGCAGCACAACAGGAAAAGTTGAAAGATTATCATAGCTATTTATAATAAATCACAACTGAACAGATGACCAACAAAATTTCAGATTCGATACATATTAAAACAGTAATTTGCTAATCTCACCAAGGAACCAGCTCTTCCAAAAAGAGCTGAAAAACCAGAGTAACAAATACCCAAAAAGACTTCTTCTAATGAGGTTTTGATTTTCTCTCCTTCATTTCAATATAAGAGTTAAGCAGAGCACATGTTTTAACTGAGAATTTCCTGGTATGCAAGTTAAGAGTTTTTTAAACACAAGCTTACTTTGCTTGGGCTTATCTGTGGCTCTGGGTATCAGGGAGTAGACTATGTCCAAACCTCATAGTGATAAATTACATGGTTTTTGCTCAAAGTGCAGTTACCAGAATGATGGCCAAAATACTACAGCATCTGAAGATTGAACAGCCTTGCTGGTTAGCAGCTGAGTTTTAATCGCAAAACAACCACCCAAACCAACCGAGCATCCGACCACACTCCTACACTGCTGTGCACACACACAAAGAACTGGAGGAGCTGGAAGACGTAACAATCCGTGTACCTAAAACCAGGCCAAAGCTCCCAAGGAAACTAAAAGGTTGTTTAATTTGTGAAAAATTACAAAAGGAGATGATCACCCAACAGAGCCAACTAAAACATGCTGGAATTACCAGCCAGGGGGGCCTTGCTCCCTAAAAGGCAATTACAGGACTGTCGCTGCTACAGCAAAGCAGCATCTTCATTCAAAACATTTTCTTTGTTAATGACTTCCACCATTAGTAAAACCTTTCCACAGTTCTGTATAAGAGTCTCTGTGTGTACACATGCACACAGTCACGTGACAAACCAAACACCTGACTGCTTTTTTTTCTTAATGAAAAAAAAGTTACATGCATTTTACAAGTTAAATATGATCGGTGAAAGCATTTTCATAAGGGGACAGAGAGATTTATAACTGTGACCTGACATTCGCTTCATAATTGAAACTTAGTGTTTACCCTTGAAACTTTCTGGTTTACAAATACGAATCAGCTTTTCTCAGTCTTTTCCATCTTGCAGTAGGACAATAAAAGATAACTGATCCAAACACTCTCCTAACTTTGCAGTCCTTAAAAGCCAAAGGTAATACACTGAATGCATAAACAACACATTGAAAATCATAATGGCTGTGTACTTTAATGTGCCTCCGTGGTGCATTATGCACCTATGGAGGGAGAACCAAACGCCACGGCTCACGGCCGCAGCACAGGTACTTCACATCTCACCAAAAAATCACAAAGTAGCCCTGAAAGTTGACCCACGGCTGCCAGCCAGATGGACTGAAAGGGAGAATGTCCCATAGGAAAAATGCCCCAATGGGACAATCGATGGGTGAGGGCTGTAGAAGGGCCCTTACCAGATAGGTGCTTCAGAGGGTCTGCAAGGACGAGGCCTTCTGGCACTACCTCCAGCTGCTCTGCCCAGCCCGTCCAGGGACACCTCACACCTGTGCCGAGCTACCTTCTCTCCCTGCTTCGCTGTTATTAAGGGCAAATTAAGCAAAGTACTGTGCCAAAGACAGAGGAACACCAGTCTGAGCAGACCAGAACTCTCTGGCATTGTTCTCAGTAACAAATTCAATAGCAAAATAAACCGGTGTCAAAACCGAACGCGATGCAGTGATCCCAGGAGATAATGCACTCGGGAGCAGCGTTCAGATAATGCTACCTCCGGATGCTTTATGTCAGTGAAAGAACGACAAGACTTCACAGCAGATGACAGACTTCTTTTGTCTGGCCTCCTAAATCACTGGGCCGCC
>NW_010164014.1:15343-15674 GCF_000695765.1 Mesitornis unicolor
CCAGCATCTCACGCCTCAACTTAAAACTAACGTGCAGCCTGAACAAAAAATAAATTACCAGACCTGCAACACAACGAAAAAAATCATTTGCTGTTTGCCAAGGTTTCTCTTTGGTCATGAAGGCAACCCGGCCAACTCTCATGTACAGTTTGTTTTTTCTAGCCTATTTTGGGCTAACTCCATCACAGCACTGTGCAGAGCTGCCCGGGCTGCACACGCACTGCCGGGAATGAGCTGCGATTTTCCCGAGCTTTCTTCCCAAGAAACGTTCTTCGGGAACGGCGTCGCCGCGGCTCTTTTTCCAGCGCTCAACCCGACCCAGCGCCCCGCC
>NW_010164015.1:0-7789 GCF_000695765.1 Mesitornis unicolor
TCCAACCCCTGGGCCTGTGAAAGTGAGCCACAGAGAGCGGTATAGCTGCTTCCGTCGAGCGCTCCCGGGCTGTGCCGTGAAGTGGGTGGTGAGGTCGGGGCCTGGGCTCCCTGGGCCCTGCTTTCACCGTTCCCGTAGCTCGGCACAGCCTTAGACAGCTCTGTGCTTCGGGAGCAGGTCAGGGACGCATTCACCGGCCTCGCAGTGAGTTGATGTTGAGTGTGAATGCTTCAAAAAGCTTTCCAGAAGGGTACGCACCCAGGCTACCCATCGCGTTTGTATGTTTTCCTTAGCTGTGGGGAGCCGATATTTCAATCCCAGTGCTAGCTGGGGTTTCTGTTTCCTGAGGGATGGTGAGATACTTCCAGTGCCACAATGTTATTAAAATACACAGCACCACAGTCCAGGTACAAGGAAGGATCTCGAGAACTCCTGCTCGACTTGTTTTATGTTTGTTGTGACACATTGTGGCCCATAATAAGGACTGCAGTGGCCTGTACTTGCGGTGTGCCCTAGCTTAAGTGCAGGAAATCTGGAAAACATCTTGTTGAAGAATGATTATTATACAACAGTAAGTTGTTACAAACATTTCTGGTAGCCTAAAGCATGTCTCTGGATCTAGCACTTACATATTTAAAACAGCAGCTGAAGCCACTATTTATAACCAAGCTGTCTTTTAGGAATGCAAAATAGTGGCTTGATTATCAGATTAGATTCCTTGTACAAGCCTTTGTAATGACTTGACATGACAAATATGCAGGTATGTGCAGGTTCCTGAATTTAATTTAGTAGATTTCTTGTAACACCAATGCCTCTGCTTTCCAGCAGGGTGAACCAGCTTTGCTGAAAACGTGCTTTTTCCTGCAAGGCAATTTTTTGGGATCACCTGGCTGCATAGGACCATTTTCTGGTGGCTTCAAGGTGTAACTGGATAGAGTCTATTAGATGACTATGTAAATATAACAAATTGCTTTTATTTACAGGCATTAAGCTTCGTCCCTATCAAATAGAAGGTGTTAACTGGCTGGTGCAATGCTACGAAGTTCAGCATGGTTGTATCCTGGGAGACGAGATGGGTCTTGGAAAGACTTGTCAGGTGTGTTGCTGTTTTCTTCTGGAAAATGATCTTTGCCTAATTTAGCCCAGTGTTTGCAAAATTAAAAAGAAAAGCACCCTAATGATTGGTCAGTGAAGCAGCCCCATCCTGAAGTCCTTACTCAAAGGAGAGAGTTTATTGTTTCTTTCCTTCCTTAGTCACTTAAAACCACTGTTAGATCCTGAGTAACGCTCCAAAAAGGTTTCAGGATTTTGTAAAAAAATGAGTGGTCGTTTTACACAGACATCTGAATGCGTAATTCATAGTGCCTGGAGCTGAAGGGACAGCCTGTACAGAGAGGGTGATGTTGTTTAGATGCACCTGCAGCAAGATGATTTTTGAGTTTGTCAACACGTGGATTAAAATTTACAGGTGTAAATTTTTCAGTGCTGCTTTTTTAAAGGAAGGAATAAGTTTTTAAATGTATTTCAGTTTTGTTGGAAAATGGTTGTTGGTGCTTTCATTCAGCTGGTGGTATTCAATGGATCTTAAATAACAAACTGGTAGTTTTAGGAAGTGATGTATGGCAGATCTTTTTTGTGACTGTGGGAGAAAGGTGTTTGGAAAGGCGCTCCAGATAGCGAGGTCACATTTTGGAATATAAATTTTATTGTCATTGACGGTGGATCTCATCTGATACTCTGTTAGCTCTGCTTTATGCTAGAGAATCTGTGGAAACCAGCTACAAAGCTCATGGAGAAGAGAGTTTATGGAGGATCAGGCTAATAGGTTGAACCCTTTTATTGTTTTTAAAAAAAATTCTTTTCCTTGCCTTCTAGACTATTTCTCTACTTCTTTATTTGACAAAAAAGATAACGAACAAAGAGAGATTTCTGATACTTTGTCCTCTGTCTGTTTTGAGCAACTGGAAGGAGGAACTGGAGAGGTAAGTTTCAACAGTTGTCCATCTCATAATACCCTTGCACAGCAAGTTACAAAGATTCTCTTCAAATGTGCTCAGTCCAACAGTTTTCTTCCTTTCAAAGGGAAGAAAAGTAAAAAGAGAAGCTACTAACCCAACAAATCAATGAAAACTATGCAGTTAATGCATAGTCTTTACAATGCTGTGATATACATGAATTCATCCAACTTACACTTTTGGCTGACTTTCATTCCAAATGCCCCCACTAGCTCCTTGCTTTTATTGATTTGTAACCCTCCATGCTCAGCCTCTCTTAGGCAAAATCTGCTGAAGACACAGGATTCTGTATGATGAAAGGTAAGACCCAAGTTGAATAGTGTCTTTCTTGGCATGCTCACATATGCATGCAAAATACATTACATCTGTGCATGCAACCCGTCTTCACTGGAGTGCAGTGACTGTGCTGATGGCACATTTGCTGTCTCTCAGGATCTGAAGTCATCCAGGTTGCATTCTGAAGTGAGTTGGCCTGATTTGGATAGACTTGCGGTTAGAATAGTTGGGGGAAAGCACATCCTGTCATGGATCAGCAGTGAACAGCTATCCAGGAGCAACATTAGGTAACTCTCAGTGTACGATTAAATGAGGAAGAATTTTATGGTCCCTACTCTTCCTCCAAGGAACTGGTTTTATCTGTCTCTTGACTAAGAGGATAGATTTTTGAGGCCCTGACTTGGACCTGTTTGCTGCAGACATTGTTTGCTTTTATACTAGCAGCATTTAGGCCAATTCTTTGGTCCCAACTGGGCAAACTATTTATTTGCTTCCTTCTCATGAGCTTTTTCAGTTCAGAATAACAGATGGGCCAACAGATGGGTTTTCAGTCACCTGCCTTGGACATTGAGACCTTGGAGAACTTGTCCAAACCAGAACCAGCAGCTGAGGTGTCAACTTGAGATGCACATTAGTCAGGAAGGGGTTAGGTTCAAAAGCTGAGATCCAGCCACATCTCACAGAAGGTTAGGGTATTTGGATAAGAGGTTCTCATTATCTGTGTCATAGCTATGTTTGAAAATGGGTTCCAGGGTCATAAAGACATGAAAGAGAATTTGGCTTACTGTTTTTCCTCTGTCTTTCTCTTGACAACAGGTTTGCTCCAGGTCTTTCCTTTGTGACATACATAGGGAACAAGGAGGAGCGACCCAAACTGCAGCAGAACCTGAAAGAGCAATCTTATTTCCATGCACTCTTGACGACATATGAGGTATGTGATGTCTTTGTTACTTAAAAGAAGTACCACCTCTGTACCACACAATTCATGGCTTGTCCTCTATACTCATTTCTAACCTTCCTCAGTGATTTTCCACTATTTAACCTGTTTCACCAACTGGTCTAAGTTGCTGCAGTTTTTGTGTCCCTAAGATAATCTACTTCAACCCCAGCTTTACTGCACAGCTGTATCAAACCTTGAGCAAAGAAAACAGACACATGTCCATCCTTAACTATTGCTAAATAGTATCTACATTGTCTTTGTATGGTGCCTTATAGACCTTTAACATTTAATGGATTCATACATGTGTGTGATGTTTGTTTAGATTCTATTAATTGGGCAATGCAAGAACACTTAGAAAGAGTTTGCCTTTTTTAGTGCCCTCTTCAGCATGCCCTCCTCAGACAAAACTCTCATTCCTCGACTGCAAAATGGGAAGGTTCCTGTTACAATTTATAGGACTTTGGGCTGAATCTGACGAGAGCTCACCCGAGAAGATCCTGTACTGCTGCAAATGGAACCAACCAGAATAGGTGGACTGTTTCCACCTTGTACAAGTGGGAGTGGGTAGCAGTGATAGCTCTTGTCCCGAGTATAATAAATGGAGCTGCTCATACCGAAGCATGTCCAAGAAGGCAATTGATTATATTGAGATATTATCTTAGCTGGGACTTTGGTCTCTCTTGTTTTTGATGATAAAAATTCTGTGTGTTTTTAAGGATTTCTCGAGTGACCTGATTTCTCTTCCTCTGAATCCGAAGTTGAGCAAGGAATGTCTACACGTTAGGATACTGTCAGGTCATGGTCATAGCTTAGATTGATCCAGTGAAGCATATGTTTAGTTAGAGTGAAAAAGACTGTCATGCTGATGGTTCATGGTGTTTCTCTCTGAGTGAGAAAGACATGAAAGACTGTACAGAAGTGAAGAGCATTTATGATGTGTATAAGTTTCCATTAATTCTGTGAGATTCTACTGCTGGTATTTTGCCAGACAGGAACTAAAATGTGGGATCACAACAGCTTGTGGTTACAATAGCTGTCATATTACTTTCCTCAAGTAATAA
This sequence comes from Mesitornis unicolor, assembly GCF_000695765.1. Classification (NCBI taxonomy): domain Eukaryota; kingdom Metazoa; phylum Chordata; class Aves; order Mesitornithiformes; family Mesitornithidae; genus Mesitornis; species Mesitornis unicolor. Next base: position 4,293 of record NW_010164015.1, read on the forward strand.
GTAGCCTCATTCCACTCTCCTCCATTCCACCATAGCTTGCAAGTAGACAAAAAGATTCTTTGCTTCTCAACTGGCGTATTACCTGAAATCATAAGTCATGGTCCATTTCCTTTTATTGCAGATTTGTCTGAAAGATGCAGCATTTCTAAAATTGTGAGTCTGGTTTTAATTTTTTCAAATTTAATTCTGCATGTCTGCCAGTGATTTCTTAGGTGTATGTTTGTGTGTGTGTGAGATCCTATACTTGCTTCACAAGAGACAAGGATGTTCTTTGCTTGTGATTAGAGCTTTATTGTCATCAGCTTTCAGTGAAGATTCTTTAACGACAGCTAAGATATACATGAACTTACCCCAAGGACAGTTTTCAAGCCAGTTAACTCAAAATTATATGATTCATAGTGGCTTGTAGCAGTAGACTAAATATCAATGCAGAAGATTGGTATTTAGAACAGAGGGGATCTTCAAAAACTGTGCTGCTGCTTAACCTCTAGGGTTTTAATTCCCCCATCACAGAGTGATTTTCCACACAGTCAAGTCTGGTAAGCAGGCACAAACACTGAGGGTTGAAAAGATCTGGAGTTTGTATTAAGTCTAGTGGATCTACTAAGTCACCAGTGATTCTGAAGCCTGCTTCATGAGACACTACATATATCTGCATCATGCCCAGAACAAGCTGAAGCTGCCGTCTTGGGTGATTTGCAAAAGGCTCGTAATCGCTCTGCCATCATTATCTAATCATAGTTGGGTTTTTGTACAGGTGCAAGGGCCTAGTTTTACATCTGTTATGTTCCAAATTGTAGACCTCCTTGAGTGTTTGACTAACGTGTGCTTATGTAATTTTCCCCATAGAAGTGGGAGTGGAGAGAGAAGCAACAAATTCAAGTGAATTTACTTAGCTTTTATTTCAGAAAAACTCATCCAGGCTATAGTTAAGAAACTGCATTGGCTTTTGAAAACTGGTATTTGTGAATTCTTCCCACCCTGCTTGTGTTGTTTCCTTGTGGTTTATGGGGTAGGACCATCTCAAGTTCAGCCAAGCAGAGCCACCACTTATTTCAGTCTTTTTGAGCTGACAAGAATGAATTGTCTGCCTCTAACTGAAGATCCTGTTTTTTCAGCTTTAACTGGGCTGCCTTGGTTGTAGATGAAGCTCACAGACTGAAAAACCAAAGTTCTCTGCTTCACAAGACACTTACTGAGGTAAAATAACTCATCCATCTTTTAGTGTCTAAAACCCTTTTTCTCTTCAGTATAACATACAGATTCTCTGTTCCTCCGAGTGTTTATTAAGATCTGGCCCACAACCAGTTTCCATCAGAGCTGGTGAACAGATTCCCGTATTTACTGGCAGACAGATGAGGGCCTATCTTGTTGGCTTCTCATGGAGTTGGACAGTATTTGGAGCTTATCTCTTACTCTGACTCATGTTTGTGCTTGACTCATGGGAGCAGTTTGAGAGACTGAAAAGTGTAAATTAGCCAGACACAGTGCTGAACCACAGCAGTGGTACTGAAGTGGTAGAAGTCTGGCTGCCCTAAGACAATATAAAGCAACAAGAGGCCATCTCCAGCTCTGGGGAGGTGAAGGAACTCTTGTCTAGTTCATGGGACCTCAAGTCATGAACTGTTTACTTCCATTGTCCCATTTAATGGAGCCACCCTTGCTTATTGAAGTTGGTAGAATTGCTCCAGCTTCCAAAGCACCCTGCCAAAGTACAATGACTGCCTGAGTGAAGGCTGCACTTCTTGCCATGGCAGTGAAACATGGGCATTAGGTCTGGGCTGGCATCATCGACAATGAACTACCAGACCTTGAAAAATAATTTCTTTTATTAAATTCCTGAAAGTCTTGCATCTTCTGAACACGTTGTCTATGATGTCTGCATTTCAGTAGCTTCGGTTGTAGTGACAAAGAAATAGGCATGATTCACCTTAGCTCTCCTAACATATTTGCTATTACCAAACTTGAAAGAAACTTGTATTTTTTCAAAGGTAACCATATTCCCTAAGGCTCTTTACAGGGATTACTGTGAGCAACATGGACCCGATAATATTGCTGTGTTTGTCAGAGTTAGCCAGCAAATATAAATGGAACATAATCTTTTGCAGTTTCATTTCACTGTCTTATTCTGACAGCATTTTCCAGTCATCTCTCAGTACCTAACACTCAGTGTGCAGCATTGGACCACAGAGTGCATGGATCTGGGAATTTTAATGGTGTCAGTTTTAGAATTTGTTCTTATTTTACTTACACTGCCATCCTAGTCAGTTTGGTGATGCTCTTTGACTGTCAAACCATACTTTACGTTGGATGGTTTTGGCAGACATTTGCAGCATTCTGCGGGCATTTCTGTGCCACCTGTCATCTTTAAGTTAAGCTTAACTGTGGGGTGGGTGGAGTTATATATTAAGTAACTTTTTATTCCAGATATTTTCTATAATACTTTTTTTTGTTCCTGATTATTTCAGTTCTCAGTAGGCTTCAGCCTGCTACTCACAGGCACTCCAATCCAGAACAGCCTCCAGGAACTGTACTCCTTACTCAGCCTTATTGAGCCTGACATCTTTCCTGGAGAACAAGTGAAAGAGTTTGTTGAGTACTACCAAGCAGTTGAAAAAGAGAGTGAGCCGGGTCAGTAATAAGCAATGTTGTACTTCAATCAGAACCAGCCATTATCTTGACTAGGAAACAGACATGTTTTGTCCTCTCTATTTGCTTTCTTTCAATGGTGACTGGCTTTAAAACAAAGCCACTAAAAGCAATGATTACTTACCTTAATGTAGCTCTTAAGTATTTCAGGTATGTGGCAATGCTTTGATTTCTCTGTAAAATCGGGCTTGAATCATTTCACTAATAGATGTAAGGTTCCTTTTACATTTATTTTGAAGGTACAGCCGTGAAGGTACTGTATAAATTCCTTACATTTAATGCAGTAATCTCTTTTTTTTTCCCCTGCCTCGGCATAGCCAAAGAATTGCACAATCTTCTGCAGCCATTTTTGCTTCGAAGAGTCAAATCAGAGGTGGCTGCAGAGCTGCCAAAGAAGGTGGAAGTGGTTCTGTACCATGGAATGTCAGCTCTGCAGAGAAAGTACTACAAGGCCATTTTGACGAAAGATCTAGGTAACTGAGGGTTTTAAATTTTAGAAACAAAATTAATTCTTTTTGTAAATCTGTGCTCTCTTGTAGTATGGCAGAAGATACTTTGGCCTGCAGAATATGCATAGAATAAACATGCCAAGTTCAGTGCTCTGAACTGCTTGATTTGTGGCTTTAGCTTGTGATAAAGTAAGAGACATACAGAGCTAGAGCTAGGGAGGGTCAGTTTCAGGGTTCTGCTTTGGGCCAGCCTGTAATTGAAAGTACTTATCGTGAGCCTATCCCATGTTTTTGTGTTCAGACAAAAGGTATAGGAAATTTTGGATCTGTGGATCTCTACAAATTTTCTAATAGTAGCACAGATGCCATAAATCACAGAATCACAGATTATTAGGAGTT
>NW_010164016.1:0-2538 GCF_000695765.1 Mesitornis unicolor
GGTGAGGCAGGAGCCAGAGGCACAGGGGTTCATGGTTTGGGGTGGAGGTGCAGGGGCAGGACAGCACTGCACAACCCTCGGCAGATTTCAGTCTCTTTATTAAGAAAAAGGCGTTATTACAACGGCTCCTAAAGTACAGCTCCATACTCTATGGTCTCTGGGTTTTAACGCGTTTTGAAAAGCACTTGGTTAAAAAGCGAAGTTGATGTTAACATTGTTCTGGCGAATAATGGTGTCGCGTAGTAAAATGAACATTCAAATAAAGCAGAGCAGTGTCAGACCTTTGGCGTCTGTCCCGCTGCAATGGCTCTCCTCAGCGCGAGGCACAGGCTTTTATTGTTCTCGGCTGAGCTTCACAAACTCAGCCAAGGAGAATATTTTTGCTCCGATGAAACCGCAGCTGCTGTGGGAGCCGGGGAGCCATACCCAGGGGTGCTTCCCTCTCGTTCCCTCTGCCAGAGCCTTCCCTGGGTCCCCAGCGTGGTGCTGGCCGGGCAGAGGTGATGTCCCCATGCAGGCAGACCCGTTACAGCCTTGGCAAGGACTGGGATGACAGCGACCTTCTGCGCTACCTTGAAACGCGCGAGTGAATGCAGATGGTGCTCGTCCCTGCAGGGCTGCGGCTCAGCACCTCACCACGTCCCCTGGGGAGAAAGGGCCTGGTTTTTCAGATAGACAAAAATATGAGGGATTCACACAAGGATCAAAGGGGTTGGACTGGACGATCTTTAAGGTCCCTTCCAACCCAAACGATTCTGTAATTCCCGTGGCCTAATAGGCTCATTCCTCCCATAATGGCAATGACACGAAAGGGATCTTTTTTTGGAAGCCACAAGATCGGTGAGATCTCTCAGAAAGAGATGTCGCCACCCCCATCAAGGTGCCACTTGGGCTGGTGTTGGGTGCACCTCACTCCTGCAGCTCTGTCACCCTGTTCCTGCTCGAAGGGAAGGGGAGAGAGGATGAAATGAAGGGGTCTAACACGGTGACAGCACCCAGCATCACGCTGCGTCCCCCTGCCCGCGGGGCCCGGCCCCTGTGTGGCTGCAGCAGGGAGCTGGGACTGCAGCGTCACCGCAGGACCAGCTCCCGGGCAGCGCTGGCAGAGAGCAGGGAGAGGCAGAAACCTGGCCCTGGGGAGTAAAGGGCGGCTGTCACCAGCGAGGAGACGCGGTGCTTTTATCTTTGTGCTTTGACGGAGCGCGGGGTCCGACAGGGGCCTCCTGGCTGCTGTGCTCATCGATCCCAGGTCTCCCTCGCTTGCCCAGCCCCGGCACTGCTGATCCTATCCACAGCGTGAGGCAACCTATGTTCAGAAGGGAGTTTTCTCTCCCCTCCTTCGCGTTCCTGTAGGACTTGGCAGCCAAGTGCCGGCAGAGCAAGAGGGTGACAAGAACAGACGTGCACTGAGGCGGCTGTGGCGTCGCTGCAGCGAGGCTGGCTGGTCAGAGCTGCTGGGAAGCAAGAACTGGTGTTCCCAGACGAGGGCAGGATGCTGCAGCTTCTCCGGGGCATGACGACCCCGAAACGTTCACTTAAGGTTTGAGGATGCAAGTCTGTCATCGTGCTGCTGATTTACCTTGCCGGTGGGGAGAGCGAGCCAACAGTGCTGCGGTGCTGCCCCTCCTCTTCCTCCTGGGAGCTCACTTTGGGAGATGCGCTGTGCAGAGCAGAACCTGACCACCGCTCCTCCAGCTCCACAGCCGCTCCAGGTGGGAGGTTTCTTGCTGTGTCGCTGCCGGCTTTCCAGAAGAGAGCCCTCCTCGGCCCCCCCTGTGTGACCCCCGTCAGCCATGCCCTGCCCCTGGCTTCGCTTGCAGCAAGGTGATCTACGGAAAACCTTGGGCAGAGCTTCCCCAAGGCAGCGGGATTAGGCCCTGCCATGGATGGATCTCGGTGCGGTGCGGTGCAGCAGCGGAAAGGCCGTGCAGCCTCCCCAGGGAGTTTTCAGGGAGCAGCCCCCACAGTGGCACCCTGGCAGCGGGGACAGGAGGGACGCAGCTGGGAGTGCTTAGATTAACCCCAGCAAACACATTCAGAAAATATGGCTTTTTAATTAACAGGGGCGAGAGGGAGAGCTTCCCCACCACTCTGCCCGGGGTTAAAATAAGTCCAGGGAGCGTGCGCCCTGTCACCAGGACTGGCCCTGGCCCCGGTGCCGTGGGGTCTGGTGCGGGTGCAGCTGCAGCGAGGGGAGCGGGGACATCTCCCCTTCATCCACCACTCACCCGGCACCTGCTGCAAGCTGCACAGTTTGAGACATCGCTTTCTCAGAGAGCATTAGGAAAAATAACAATAAGGGAAAAGAGAGCTTAGCAAACCCAACACAGCAAATCCGCGAGCCTCTGCAGCGCTGCAGACAGAAAGGGGGTGCAGAGGCGAGGAGCCCGGCTGTCAGGCTGTGTGCAGAAAGCTCTCAGCACGGCGGGGTTTACACACGTAAGACATCGATTAACAACCGAGCGTTATTGCTATGCATCCGTTTCCAGTCTAACCATTACACTTAACGAGTCACCACCAAACATTGCTTGTTCCACA
>NW_010164017.1:0-9714 GCF_000695765.1 Mesitornis unicolor
CGGTGGGGAGGTGAGGGGAGGGGAAGGAGATACCTTTGATTGGCCGATTTCACTGTCAATCTCCTTGAAGCCCGGCGGGGATAGGAAGGGGCGCGGGGAGGGAGGTGCTGGGCCGCGTGAAGCGTCGGCGCAGGGAGGGGCGATGCTGCGTTCCCGTCGGGTCCCCATATGGCCCGGCCAGTTGCGCACGTGATGGGGACGCGCGAGGCGCCACCGTGGGTGTTAGGGGGGTGAGGGGAACTTGGAGGGGAGGGGGGTGTCCACTCAAAACGGCCGATGACGGCTGCACGGTTCGCTCTCCTTTCAGTCTCCGCACACGGACATGCTTTGGGGAGGGAGGTTCATGTTCCACTGCTGTCCTGCTGGCCTTGGTGTTCCCTCAGGGCTTGCTTTTAGCGGTGGAGGATGGTCCTTGGTGGCGTGAGGGTGGCCAGCGCATGTGTTAACATTTCACGGGAGGAATCGGTGGTTCATTAGGGTTGAGAGGAGCTCGGCCGTTGGCTTCCACGAAGCAGTGTTTTGGCCTTCAAGCTTTCAGATCCGGCTGCAGTCTCCTTTGGAACAAGGCCTGAGGCTTTGCAGGCTGTGATGCTATAGTCAGCTTGGTCCAGAATGCCTACAGTCCTGTCATTACGCAAGGCTCTCTGGGCTGAAAATTGCTTTTACCATTTTCAGGTTGAAGCTGTGAGTAGCAACGAGGAAAAACCTGTGAAAAATTGTTTTGCAGTTACTACAGTATCATTCATAAATGTAATTGCTAAACGCTAATCTTTCTTTGGTATCTATGGAGTGAGCTGAGCCAGAAATGAGGCTGCAGAGATCGAACACAGGAATGGAAGAAGAAGCTGGCTTAGGGATGCTTTCCCGGTAGTTGATGTGAAGCCAGGGGTGAGGTACAGCAGTGTTAGCATGGGGCTATGAGGGTCTGGAGAGCAGGCATGGGGCAGTGCTGCTGGATCTTGGAAAGGGAAGAAAGAAAATAGAAATACATAAGCAGGACCCTCATGGGACAAAGAAAGGTTTAAGATTAGCAGAGCAGATAAATGTGACCAGAGGAGCACCTAAGTCTCTGAAGCTGACAGGGAGAGAAAGCGGTGAGGGAAATAAATACATGCAGTAGCAGAAGCATAATTGAATCAACATCGCTGGAGGTATTTAAAAGATGTGTAGATGTGGTGCTTAGGGACATGGTTCAGTGGTGGACTTGGTAGTGCTAGGTTTGTGGTTGGACTCAGTGATCTTAAAGGTCTTTTCCAACCTAAATGATTCTATATGGAGGATAACCTAGGAGGAGAGAGGGTATCCTTGCTTGTACCAAATTTCTATGCTCATTCTCCTCCTCCTTTTTCTCCAATATTTTCAAAGACTGCGGTTATCTTAATGTCTTGTCACTTCCTAACCTCACCCAGGGCTGCATGCCAGTGCAATGTTTTTGTTTGATCTCCTCCAGAAAATCCTGTTACAACCTGATCAACAGAATAGCGAGGCAGCTGAAAATACCATTTCGGTGCTGAAGGGAGAACTGTAGTGATGTGATGTGCCTGTCATATTAGTGAACAGGTTTATGAGTGTTCAGTGAAAACGCGATCTGACTTGGAAGAGGCACAGAGCCCTTCACAGGTTAGTCACCACCAGGAGGGACAGCTGCCAGCACAGCGAAACAATGTGTGCTGCTGGCACGGACAGTAGACAAGAGCCACATGAACTCAGACTACACGAGCCAGTAAGCAGCACTGGATCTTTTGATGGCTTCCCCATTCAGTAATGGTAATTGATTTTTACATTGATTGGTGGGGGAAAAAGCCCCATTAATATGAATCAGGCTTTATACATGCTTGTTACTGCAGTGCTTTAAGAAATGCAAAACGCACTATGTAAATCAATATGAAATAGTAATATAAATTGGGGATGTGACTTGCCTCTGTTTCTCATTGTTTATTCACTGAGCAGGAACTGTCTATATCCTGTCTATAGCCACATGTATTTTTCTCGGTGTAAGCAGAAATCACTAATATATTGACAGGTTGCACGCACTGGAGAGAAGGCCATGTCCAAGATGCTGACCTTGTCTTTGCCATAAGTAAAAAAAAAATCCAACAAAACAACAAAAAACCCTCGATCACTGTTTAAATTCCCTTTCCCCTTATTGGTGTTCTTTTGCAGGTTTTCCTTCATATATTTTGCTCAGGGTTTTGGTGCACTTGAAGCAGGACATGGAAAGGAAGGTGAAGCAATGTGACTTATTTTGCATAAGCCTAGGAAACCAGACATTTTCATTTCAGTGGAGCAAAAGATACCCACTCCATTGTCCCTGTAGTTTCACACTACAGAACAAATTTGAACTGCAGAAAGCAAGCAGATTTTGTTGGATTGTCTGAAATGATAATGGATGATTCAGAAGTTCCTACCTGGGTTCACCTGTAGATTTTGGGGGGGGGATCACAACTCCCAGGCTAGTTTTTGGCTCTCATTAAAGTCCAACCGCTTATGAGGAAAATAGCTTCTTCCTATTTTTTTCATACTTTCCCCATTGCCACTTCTGTCCAATAATGGGACCAGGTTGGCCAGTGAAATTGCACATGTTCCTCCACTGGATGTCAGTGTTACACTACCGCTGTGGTGCATTTCCAGGTGCTGGGAAATAGGGTGAGGACTTTTGGAAGATCATTCCTTTATGGTGGACAAGTGATATGAAAGACCATTGACACTCAGGGGAATGAGGTCACTGCGGTCTGAGTGGGCTCCCTTTGAGCAGGCTGGGACCCTGCCTGAAAACGTTTGGAAGTGTCAAACCTCACAGGGACTGTAGCCTAAGAAACAGACACCCTTCAGTTTTGGGGTAAATTCTACAACATTTTGACTATTCCAACCTCACTGCCTTATGCTGTGAAAATACAGAGCCTCTTTTTTTTAAATAAAGTTTACTTCTGATATCAGAGAGACAAGTAACACTGCACCTGATAGGAGTACAGTACAGGAAAAGACTGCGTGAAGGGACTTCTCTAAACAAATAAGGAGCGCTGCCAGCCTGGAACAATTTTGAATGCAGGAATGAGAGGGGACAAAACACTAGAAGCTGCTTTGATATATGGAGTTGCTAGGTTTTTTAAATTAATGTACCTGAATGAACTCTGGATAGTTGGTCACTAAAAGTTACTGATACTGAAAAATAATCTTTGCTAACCCTGTCTTTTTTCTGCTTCAGATGCTTTAAGCAGCAGCTATCTAGTGGGCAGGAAAATAACTGGTTAGTTACCTGTGTTGTAAGAGAGAGGTTATTTTTCTGAAAGCCATGGTAAAGTGCATGCTGATGCTCTTTATGGCGCATTATGTTTAAGTGTTTTGGTATGAAATGTGGTGTTTAACATACGATATAATGTTATACTTTATCTGTAACTGAAATGCAGGCAGTACAGGAAAAGAAGATAGCAGTTGTTTAAAAAATTATTTGTAAAAAAGTAATAAAAGGATTGATGTTCCCTTGTTACATATTAAGACAGGCTGATTAGATTATTCTCTTGCTTATTTCTTTCCCCTGGAAGCTGCTTTTTTATCTACCCTTCTCCTAGAGGACTTCAGTGAAGTTTCAGCAGGCTTATGGCATCAAAGTACCAGAGGAATAAAACATTAATATTTGGAAACATTTTAATACTGTTTAAAATACCAATTATCCTTACTTAAAAGTATTTATGCTAATAATTACTTTCAGAAAAGATATCTGCTAAGGATTCAGCATTTCCTGTTCCTTCAGCTGAGTGGTGAGAAGGTTTCCCAACCATTCTCCTGCATCCTTCACATATCTTTTCAGTAAACAAGCAAGAAAGAGAGGAAGCAATACTTCGTGTGCCTGGGAGCTGTAAAAATGGGGATAGGAAAAAAGGGATTTGTATTTAAAATAGAGAAGAGCAGATATCAACCCAGTTGTTTTTTTCCTTTCTAGGTCACCTATAACAACAGGGAACAAACACACAAAAAAGTATTGAATACTAGAATTAAATTAAATAGCAGGAGGAAATTAGGGAGATAATGTCAAATGTAATTTTCAAATTTGAATGTTGGTCAGGTGATCAATGCTAACATTCCAAAAAAATGTGAACAAAATATCCTAAATGACTGTTAGTGTTCAGGATCTGAGCTTTAAGTCCCAGTCAGACATCTCCACATCTGAAACTGTTCATAACATAATAGACTTATTTTGACATGAACTGTTTTTATGTGTCATACCCAGGAAAGACATGCAGTTGCAATAGGAACAAGAGTGGTTTATGCATGTCTTGGGCAAAGTGCTTAGCAGAAGTTTCAATTTGTTGTGCTGTCGTGCTCACATAATACTGTTGGAAGGAAAAGGGGAAAAGAGAAGGTTGTCAGCCCACAGCTAAAGGGAAAAACTTACCAATATGATGGCAATATTCTTAAAAAGAGAACAACTTACAATAGCATTTTGTTTTGGTTTGGGGTTTTTTTCTTTTTTTTTTTTCCCCTGGAGGCAAATTTTAAACAATGCTTCATTAACATTATTTGAAGCTATTTTAAATATTGCCATTTTCAGCAGAACAATGCTAACATGGGTTTTTTAATGGAAAAAAATGCAATTAGGAAAATATTTTTAATAATATTGTGTTCTTTTATCCAGTCTTTTTTTGTCCATTTTTTCACTGTGTTGGCAGGGGAAGGTGTCTGTTTTCTGCTTTCAGTGCTGAAAGCAAACAAGTGTGCATGTATGAATTATTGGCTAGGAGCAGAGCAGTTATGCTGTGGCTTGAGGTCATGCAGCTCTTCAGACAAGATTTTATTTACCTTTTAACCTCCCATTCCACCAACTTGGTTAGAGCTATAACACTCAACACCAGCAGCAGCCCTTGCAAAACTGTTTTGAGTCACCTATAGTTGAACCTAAATGAAAACTGAAGTATAGGTGTGTGAAAGCAATTATAGTATTTTATTGTCACAGGTCCACCTTCATCATCAGTACAGTATTAAAATTTTACAGGTAGACATAGGGTAACTGCTACAGGCGCTTTCATTTTCCAAGGTTCACATCTACACTGGAGTTTTTATTTCTCCCAAGTTAGCCAGTTTCATGTGCAATACTCATTTATGTATCAATTTATGTCACCTAGCCTCATCACAACAGAATAATCAGGTTTGAAAGAAAGAAGAGGGCTGGGCACACTTCTGCCAGCTCCTTCCTACGCCACATGAACTATGGATGTGTATGTGCCCAAGCACTTGCAAGCTGCCTGGAGGAGAAGGACCTGAGGGTGTTGGTTGACAGTCGGCTTAACATGAGCCAGCACTGTGCCCACGTGGCCAGAAAAGCCAATGGCATCTTGGCCTGTATTAAAAACAGTGTGACCAGCAGGTCCAGGGAGGTGATTATCCCCCTGTACTTGGCACTGGTGAGGCCGCACCTCGAGTACTGTGTTCAGTTCTGGGCCCCTCACTATAAGAAGGATGTTGAGATTCTGGAGCGTGTTCAGAGAAGAGCCACAAGGATGGTGAGGGGTCTGGAGAACAAGCCTTATGAGGAGTGGCTGAGGGAACTGGGGTTGTTTAGCCTGGAGAAGAGAAGGCTGAGGGGAGACCTCATCACCACCTACAACTACCTCAAGGGAGGTTGTAGAGAGGTGGGTGCTGGTGTCTTCTCCCAGGTGATGGAGGATAGAACAAGGGGAAATGGCACCAAGCTGTGCCAAGGGAGGTTCAGGTTAGAGATAAGGAGGAAGTTCTTTACTGAGAGGGTCGTCAGAAGCTGGAACAGGCTGCCCAGGGAGGTGGTGGAGTCACCATCCCTGGATGTGTTTAAGGAGCAGGTAGATGAGGTACTTAAGGATATGGTTTAGGGGGTAGACAGGAGCAGTTGGATGTGATGATCTCGGAGGTCTTTTCCAACCAAGCGATTCTGTGATTCTGTGAAGAGGGGAATAAGAAATGTACATCTGATAATATCATATATGTATGATCAATACTGATGCTGGGGAAAGCTCCCACCTGTCTTTCTAGCCCAAACTCTTATTAAGTCAGCAGGAGCATAGGATTATATATTTATTTTTATTATTACTATTTTCTGGGAGTTGTAGCTGTATAGTAATTTAAGATGGCAGCTCTCCAAGGCTTTGCTGTGGTTCTAATTAATTGGGTATGCTGTTTAATTTTTTATTTCAGCTCAAGCTTTTTCCTTGCATTCAAAAGGGCTCCCATTGTCCTTTATTATTAATGAGATCAAAGCAAGCAGAACGGCTGCCATTTCTCCTTAGTCTGAGGAAGTGAGACTGTCCGTAGCAAAAAAGCGCCGGGCTGTCGGCACTTGTCAGCAGGACTGAAAGCAATACACTCAACAAAGCGGCTGCCCTTCTTTGCTCTGGTGAGCTGGACACAGACAGCGAGCAGGAATAATGCTCTGCGAGAAAAACATATGAGAAAACAAGGAGTGGGGCCCGAAGAACAAGGGATGAACTGAAGAGCTCCTGGAGGATGGGGTGGTGCACTGTACAGAACGCAGGGCAGAAAATCTAGGGGGGGAAATCAGTTTTGTGGTGTGTGGAAAACTCTGCCTCCTTCAGGCAGCCCAGGTGAAAAAAAACCCCACCCCCCAAAAAAATGCTACGAAAGTTGCCATCAGTTTTGATTAGGGATTTAAAGGTACAATTCAACTGTTCAAACTCTCCTACACTTTGGATGGTGGCTATATTATTTCCCACTTCACAGGCTTCCTTTTCTCCCCAAAGTTTCCAAAACAGGTGTTTGATGGAGAAGCCTTAAAAAAAACCCCAACAAAACCACGAAATGTTTAACTGGACCGCTAACTCGACACTTGCAAAGGGGGCAGAATCAATCGTGGCAGGACCTGAGGACAGAAAGTAAATAATTCAGGAAGGGAGCATCATAAGTAAGAAAGATGGAGCAGAAAACCAGCTGAAAGACAGAATAAAACTGGGATCAGTTAAAGTGGTTACTGAAAATCTCAGTGCAAAGCAGAATGAGGATGATGGTGGGAAAAACGTGGGGAAAAAGTTATATGCCAGGGAGTGGGAAGCTATCTGGGAGGTTTCTTGGATCAGGGGCCAGTGTTGCGCACAGAAGGGCGTATTTTGTCCCTCACACAGAGCTCTCATCAGCTGCAATCTCCTCCTCGCCCTTGCGTCACCCCTGATCAGCTGCAGGGAGTTTCTGGCAAAGACCCTGCGGAAAAAGCTGTGCAGAGAGGCAGAAGGGAGACCGATGGTGACAGTGGGCCACAGGAGGAAGAGCTGCAAAGAAAAATGGCCCAGGGTCACCCCACATGAGGTAGGGTGAACCCTGAGGAAAGCAGCCTGTTCCCATAGCTTTGCCTCCATCAGCTGTGGGAACAAAGAGCAGCAAAGCTGGGTGGGCCAAGCTCTTTTTTCTTTACTACTCAGACCTGACTACTTGCAAACCCCATGACTCACTCGCTGTCCCAGCTCTTCTTCTGCAATGGTTGGCAGCAAAGTCTAACCTGGCTTTGTGAGTGTAGCTTTCTGTGTCACCTCCTCAATGGGAAATCTGCCAGCGGCTGCCACAGGATCGGCTGCTGGGAGCTGAAGGTGGGGCAGTGTGGGCAAAGCCCTCAGGCTGCCTCCTGGGAGCAATTATAGGACCTCCTGGTAATGGGAGATGATCTCTTAGGAGATGCTGATAAACCACATGCAGGCACCAATGGAGGAAAGCTCATTTGCTCAGGGGTTACAGCAGTATTTGGCCACTCTGCCATTTTCTTTATGCATGAAAGGTAATGAGGATTCCAGTGGATTTCATTATGTGCAAAAAGCCCTTCTCAAAACACCAGGTTCTCTCTCCCTCACTTGGGAAAGAGAAAGTAGAAAGCATGGGGCTTTCCTCCTAATCCTGCCCTAAAGCAACTCCTGCATTGCTAGAGGAGAGTCAACAGTTTGTTGGAGGCTTGCTTGCCTTTTTTTTTTCTCCTGCTCATCCCCCCAGAAAGAGAGCATAATGTTCATTCTTGTATGACTGCTGATTCAGATTCAAGGACCTTGCTAAAAAAAAGAAAGCGTGTTCCCTCTCAAGAGCCCTCAGCAGCTCAGTTCTAGTCTGTTTGCTTCCACTGCTTAGACCACACTTGATCTCTGCTGCTGGATTGCTTATTGTCACTTAGGACCTCATGGAGCCTATACCAGCCCTGGTATCTATTGTAACCTGTGGTCCTGCTTCCACAGGGCAGTGCTAGCACACAAAGAGCAAGACAAATACACACTTAAGCTGCTCTTCCAGGATGTTCCAGACCAGGGTTATGTTCAAGACAGGGAGGCTGTGTTTAGCAAGGGAGCTCAACTCCTCCAAAAGACCTTCCGTTGCAGCAATTGCTTTTGCAGCAATATTCAATGCAAAAACCCTACAGCGTTTCCAAGGGTGTCCTCGCGTTAACACCACTGCTGTGCATGGATGAATTCCCAATTACTTATACCAAGCACTACTTACATGGAAGATTTTGAAACAAGATGGAGCCTGCCCGAAACAACACCCTCCTTTTGGCTGCAGGGCGCAGCATCTGTAGCTGGCGCCTGTGCTTGTCTGTCTCTCTCTTTGTTCTTGTGAGTCTGTCTCCTTGGATGCAAAGAGGAAGCTGTTGGTCATACTGTGCTGTCAGTAACTCCAGTGTAAATCCAGTGTAACCCCAGTGGGTGCAGGGAAATTGATTTGGATTTGCAGAAGCATAACTTCAGCTCTGTAACTGCTTTAACATCTTTCAAAGTGGTATGGGAATTGGTGAGAACCCAGTAGAGACCGCTCCAACTTTTCCTTCCAGAAAACTTTTGATTTATTGAAAGGCTGCAGCCATAAATACAGAACAAAGGAAGTGAATATATTACAGTGTCCTCATTGTGAAAGGGCAATGGCAGATGCTTTGATAAACCAGGAGACAGGTCATTACTTCTGTGCAATGCCTGTCAGAACGGCTACTTACTGTACATCTCCAAAAAGTTATTTTTTAACTTCCTTCCTATGAGATTTATTAGACTGTGAAGAAGAATCTCAAACAAGTGGTAGATTAATTTACCAAGTCCTAGAGAAGGTACATTGGTGATTTGCCTTGCATTGTACTGGGGCAATGGACCGGACGACCTAGTGGCCTTTTCCATTTCTAATGTCTATGATTATCGCAGTTATACCTCAGGACACTAAACAGAGCCATTTTCTTCCTTTCAGTGGCAGCAAAATGTCACTAATGGCCATGCGAAATCAGAGCAATTGATCCTGCTGCAGATGTGTTGTGCACTTAGCAAGATGGCTATAAATGATCTCACTTTGTTTAGATTTGCTATTTTCTGTTTCTGTAGTGCAAGTGCTCAGCACAAGGGGACTGGCAGCCAAGGGAAAGAATTTCTGGTAGGAGATTAAGAATAACTAAGGAAATGGTTGCATGACCTATAAAGAGAGGATCATAAATATTGCAACAATAAAACCAATAGCTCTTTCAAAGTTTAAATAGCTTTTCTTTTCAAACACTTGAGGTAAATGCCCTTTTCCCAAGGCTGTCTAGCATCTGCACCTTGAGATTTCACACAGAGTTTCACCAAATATACTGTAATTTCTCAGGGAGCTAGCTTTTTCTTTTAGTTATCTTTCTTTATGGAAGTGTCCCCCTCCACAGAAGTTAGACCCCAGCTACATTATTGTTTCCTCTAATACTGAAGTTTCAGAAAAGCCAGAGCAGCATAATAATAATAATAATAA
>NW_010164018.1:0-6514 GCF_000695765.1 Mesitornis unicolor
GGGGAGAAGGGGTGGGCTGAGGTTCGGACCCCCACACCCACTCGCGGAGACTGAATCAAACGCGGAGCGGTGCTCCGTGAAGTGCGGGGTTTCCAGCCCGGGCGGTGGAGGCAGGAGGCCACCGTGAAAAACAATACGGGACCATGTAATTAAAGACTATCGTAACGAGATGAGCTACAGGCCTCAATTAAAGGTCACAGGCAAGCATAGTTGATTGTTTTCCCGTGTTTTGAGTAATGGACTTTGCAACATGATAGCGTGATAGTGTTTCTGAATAAGTTCTGGGTGCAATAAATATGCGGGATTTTAACTAAGTCCCGTAAAAACCCCTTGTTTTTGTCGTGTAATTTAAATGCATATACTGAGCCCGGCCCCCACAGTGTCGGGTGTCTGAGGAAAGGCTCTCAAAGCATCCTCTTTGGCTCCTTTCCAACGGCTGGGGTGCTCAACAGAGGAAAAAAAGTCCCCTGCACCTGCTCCAGGTGCCTCGTTACCCTTGTGAGATCCTAATGGGGCAATAGCGAGGGAGCCTTGGCATAGCCAATGTGAAGAACACAGTTTGTTCCTTTCCCTCTGTCACCTACTCCCTCATGCTGGGAGCTGGCCTTTTAATTTAATTTCTTTTTTCCTTCAAAGAGTTTGTTCCATCTCTTCGCTAATTAAATGAAAACATTACATAAATAAAGAGCAGTTTTGCTTTGCAAAGGAGAGGAGTCAAGTGGCAATTTACATGGGCTTTATTCGAGATCGAATATCTACTCTCAGTGGGAAGCAGTTAGGAATTTTGGAAAGCTGGAGGAAAAGGCTTTCCTGGAGCTTCCTCTGTGGCCATACAGGTGGAGCCATCAAAGCTGATCACGCCATCCCAACATCCAGTAGCTCCTGCTGCGTGCTGGTCCCACCTTCATGGCCCTTTAGCTGGAGCAGTGTGCTACAGCCTCACCTGACCTGGTTGAAGCTGAGTGTGCAAACAGTCCCCAGAGGTGACACTGGGCCATAAACGGGCATCACGATAATGCCGTATGTTTGCCCAGTGGGGTCAGAACCAATCTTCCCTAAGCTCTTAGTGGAATAGGAAAGACATCTCCCCCAAAGCAGGCATTGAGGCTATACCACAGTTTTTTAATCTTATTTATCACAGGAAGATGTTAATAGGAATGCTTTTGGATAAAGGAAGAATGCTAGCACAACTGTCAAGCAGGTATGTCCTTTTGAAGGCCCTTTGCCCAAGCGTGTGCTTTGGACATTTCCTAGGCATCTTTTCTCATTTGAGGGGAGTCAAGCAATCTTACTACCAGCAAAATGAATGGAATAAGGCACAAGTCCCATTTTTTCCTTACTTGAACTAAAATGTCATGAGCTTATTGGAATGTGACCAGTATTAGGTCTTCCACATCTATAAATTTGAACTTGACTTTTAAATGTGCTTTAAATAAAGTTGCTTCCTGACTGGTGTGCACATTTGTTTCCATGGTTTATTGATGAAAGATGATTGCAATGAGTGTTACTTTCACAGCCAAAACAGCTTTCTAAATCTGGAAGATGCTTAAATAATTAAGTCTCAATCTGGTGGTTTAAAAATAAAAAGAGCGAGCAATTTGCAACTTTAGAGGCAAAAAGGGATGAAGTGGGGCATGGAGGATGTAGGCAGTGAGGCAGGTGGTAGCTGGGAAGCAGGTGGCACCCTGTGCAGGACAGGGATGTGCTGGTGCCTGGTACCCACACCATGTCCCAGCAGGCCGGGGAGCATACCCCGAGCACGCCAGAGGCTGGCACCCACCCGTTTCGGCTCCCTCCACTGTGGAGCTTGCTCTTCTCACTTGGTGGTGGGGGTTTTAATGAGGCTCTGTACGCCCAGGGTGTGGAGTAGCTGGCATTGGAAAGGAGGGACACAGCTGCTGATGGGGGAGAGGGTGAAGCTGGGGGAAAATTTGGCTTTGCCAGCCTGGTTCCAACGTGAGACCCCCTGCCTCCTCACTGAGTTGCCATTCCTTCCCTCTCCTGGCCTCTCCAAAGTGGTCCTGCTGTTATCAGTCAGAGAACCAGAGCCACAGGGTGGGAAATGTAATTTCAGAATTACCCGCTTGGGATAGCTAAGCAAACACCACCAAACTTTGTCACTTAACTTTAGCATTTAATGAGGGTAATGAGTGCCATTCTGGGCTGCAGATGTTCTGAGTCCCTGCATTGTACCTGACCCCTTGGAGCATCTGCAAGTTTGTCAGGAGTGAAGACATTGCCATTGACCTCTCCACCGAGCACTGATGAAATTGCTGCTGGTGTGTTTGCTCGGAATGGGCTTCAGAGACCTCCTTATCAGAGTGGGATCAGAGAGGCTGGAGTTCAGGGAAGGACCAATTAAACATTATTAGGGATTTAGACAGAAAGATTGCTAGGACGGGTTTAAAATAGATTATACCTTGCATTTGATTTTTACCTATGTCTCATGACTATTGTAATCCTGCTTTTTGAGAGAGAAGAGGCAAAATATGAGCACTGCAGAAAGCCAGGTTCTAAGTGACCCAGCATAGGTAGTGGCAGCAGAGGTGAGAGGCCTCTTACCAGCAGATATGGTTATCCTCACTAAATCAATGGTAAGCAAAAGGAAGAGGTTGAAGAGATGCTGGTGTTTCAGCGTATGGGTAGGACAAGAACAGCTTGAACAACTGAAAGCGGTGTGAAGAGTCAGCAGGGGCTGCAGCACTGTGGATATGAAAGAGTTTGGAGTAAAAGGTCCATCATTGTGCTGCTTGAAATTAGTCTGGATAGACTGATGGAAGTGTGTGTTACAGGGAAATGAGCCTAAACTGTCTTCTTTTGGGGGAGATGAGCTACCAAATATTTTCTGTCTTCTTTTTAAAAAATCTATTAGAAATTCTAGCTATGCCTATTTAGTAGTGGTTCATCATATACACTGTAATGAATAGGTCCTTGTTTTGGTTAGAAACAAATTAATCCAGTTTTTCCATAAATTAACAAATTGATTAGAATACATAGCCATCATTTGCCACTCAGCCATCTTAACGGAAATTTTCAGTTCTGCCTGGGCTTGCCTTGGCTTCCCTCCAGGCTGACTGCGGCAGTTCCATGTTCTTTATCAGTGAGATAAGTGAGATGCGATTACTGTTCTCTTTAAATCAAACACTGGACTGAAGGATCAGGTTTGAAATTTCAGCACCTCTCTCTTCTGAATACGGCATTTTATTCTTTTGTGTGGACCACAAATGCTTCACGCTGGTTGTACGACTTTGTCTAACTTTTAATTACTTGATCTTCTTAGAAAAAGCTTCCAACCAAGGTTTTCTTCCCAATTTCATACTTGGCAGGTCTCGTAAGCAAGTGGCTGGATGAAGCTGCTATTTTGGGATTCCCACACAAAACGGGTGTGAACACACTAACTCTCTGTTCTGAGGTATGATCGCATTACAAACTGTCATTAACTTCTGAGGGTGCTTTTGCTCTCTGCCATCAGGACAAAATTCTCACAGGCTAGATTGGAGGCAGGTTTTTGGCCCTAGCTATGTTTTGAATCCAATTTCACGCGTTTTACATTAACAGCAATTACTTTTCTGCATTTCCTCTTCCTCCTCCTACATCTCCCTGCAGTGTGAAGTGTTTTAGGCAAATGATCGTTTTCTAAGACTGAAAACCAGCACCGGCTCACCAAACTTTCAGTCTATTTCAAGAGCCAGGCTTACTCCAGAGGCAGAACAGATGGTGTCCCACGATACCAAAATGTTTTTTTCCTTGCCAAACTAGAATCCAGGTCAAAAAATTAGGAAGCTTTTTTACCATTGATGTTAGTATGTTTTTCTCTCTCACCATGCTGCTCATCATCTCAGAAAGAAAATTTGATTAAAATCCACCCTTGTCAAAGCTGCTTACCTTAGTTACTTGGGATATATACGTTTTTATTTGGTGTCATCAATTGGCCGTTAAAACTTTGCCCAAAGCTGAGAAAACAACAAGGCTCAGGAATCTTGCTGCTATATACTAGCTGGTTTGCCCCTATGGCACTGCCAGATAGCTGTCACGGGCAGCTGCTGGGGCTGCTAATGGGAGTCACATGAAGAATTAAAAGATGTTTCTGATGAGGAAGTGATAAAGGAACAGATAGTTTCAAAATGGGCATGAAGAAAGTGGTCACTTAACTCAGAGAGCTCCAGGAGCTTGGCCCTGCTCTCTCTTTCCCTGCTTGCTTTTGGGTATTCCCCTCACGTTTTGGGCACATCTGCGGTTAAGATTAGAATCTCTTCGAGGGGGAAAGTGTATTGTCACTTCAATTAGCAAGCTGCTTCTGCTGCTGTAGAGTGATTTTATAAGAGCTAGTGGTAATCACTGTAGGGCGAATAAAGTGTAAACGGCATTATTTTGCATTAGTAATTGAATGCTTGCTCCTTGCCTGTTCCTTTTATGGTGCCTTTTTGTTGACTTACTGTATGGATTATGACATCTAATCCTTCAAAACAATGTTTGGTCTTCCAAAACAACATCATAGGCTCATCATTGTCCACTGCAGCCTCTCACCATTTTTCTGCTTTATCCCAAAACTAGTGGGGCTGGGATTTGGACCTGTTAAAGTTACTCAGTATCATGGAGCTGGTAGGAGTACAACAGTGTATTTCCATTAGGTGTCTTAGTTGTTCTAGTTTGGATGAGCAGTTAAAGGCAGCATTTGCGATCCGTCTTCATGTGCCATGCTCCCTATCCCTTTCTCTTTAATCACTGCCAGCATAAACTGTTTGAGATAATCCTGTTGTTGAGAAAACATCATCTCACTGCTTATAATAAACAGTAAACCGTGCTGTCTTAATGCAAAAGAAGAGATGGGGGAGAGTATTTTTGTAAATCCTCTGATCTATCTGAAAACATGTACATGAATCTGAGTATTTGTCATTCCTTGTTGGAATTTTTCACTTACCCTATAAACGCAGGGAACAGCCTCTTTCCCACGATGTGCTTGCAGAGTGGACCTCAAATACTTAGGAGATGGGAGAAGGGTATATAAATGTTGCACCCCCTTAGAGTCATTTTGATAATGACCCAAGGAGCGATAAGGGAAGACAGTGCAGCCCTGGTAGCTCTCCAGAAAGGGCTTATGGGCTCACCATGATGTTGTAAGTAAGCAAAGGTCTTAAAGGTTATCGTATCCATTCCCTCACCCTTAGGCACAGTGAGATTTTTCCAGAGCGTAGCCAAAGATACTAAACTATCCCTGCTGTGCAAGGTCAGCAGCCAAAATGAACATCCCCAGCCATGTAGGTCACCATCTCCCAAGTGCATAGGCTGAGATTGCGACTGCCAACCATGGCCTTGTGTTGAAGTCCACAGGAGGACATGGTGGGGTCCTGGGAAAGAGGAAGAGTTCCCACTTCGAGCAGAGGCTGCTGCCTCTGGGGGCTTGCTGCTGCTCTTGTTCAAAGAAACAAGCCTGATGTACACTTTTGAAAATAAATTATATTAAAAACAATTCCCTTGTCAGTCTCATTAATTTCTTCCTGAACCCACTGCCTCCCTCAGAAGCCTTTTAACCAAAGAAACACCAATAATAACAACAATTAAAAATAGCAAGTGACTAGTTATGACTTCAGCATGAATGCAATATTTTAATATATTTGGTTTTGCTTCCAAAAGTATTTGTCTTCATTCTGCTGAAGTGACAGTTCTCCAAGACTCTTTTATGAACAAATGCATTTGAGTTTACAGTGCTGTCTTTTAGTTTTACAGTTTCATTAAGCCTTGCACCTATTTTGATGATGCCTAACATTTCTTTTACGCCTCTGGTACAGAATTTGGTCTATAATATAATTCCAACTTCCTGATTACATATTTTTTTGCATTTATAACATTTCCAAGCTGTAGTCTGCTACAACCTGTTCATTTGTCTGCTGTAATCTTTATTTCCAATCCTTTGACACAAATTTGAACAGTCTCACTAACACTTATTAGTTTCTTGCATTTATTGGTTTATTTAAAAAGCTGTAGGAGGGTGACATGATTAGACTATTATCAGAAACTATGTACCAGCCTCTCACAGGAATATCCATCCTATTTAGCTACAGTGTGCTGTGCTGTGTTGTGGGTTGTGTTGACTGCTTCCCTGAGTAGGAGGATAGGAAGTACATCTACGTTTGTTAGCAGCCACTTTAATGAAAATATTGTAATTATGAGACCCAGTCCTTGTTTTTTTTTTGTCTGTCTTTATTTCTCTTATGTAACTCCATTTTTAAATGAGGTAAGTTCCTCTTTTTCAGTCCTGTTACAGTTTTGTCTCTTGCATTTAAGGTTGTTCTTTTCAGCGATCCTGTGAGTAAAGATTCTGTGTTTGAACTTGATCTCATTTTCTGGTTTGGCTGTATCAATGTCTAATAGCTGTATTGTTGTTATTTGATAACTTTAAATACCAAGTTTTTATCTGATCAAATTTAGATAAATTCTGTATTCTTATAATTGTATTTTTCTCATTTAAAAGGAAGAGATTTAGTATGGTTGGACAGGTAGCTGGTGTTATTTT
>NW_010164019.1:0-1502 GCF_000695765.1 Mesitornis unicolor
CCCCTCCGCTGCTCCCTCCCTTCCTCCCCTCAGAAAAACCCGCCGTGACGCGGGGCGCACCGGCCACCCCCTCCCCTTGCCCCTGCCCGCCCGCGCCCCTACCCCGCACGGCGGAGTTCTGCCCCAGCCCCATCGCTCCCGCTCCGACGCCGTAGAGGGCACAAGCAACTCCGCCACACACGCACCGCCCAACCACCCTCCCGCAAAATGGCGGCCGGGCCCGCCTCTTAAAGGCCTCCCCTCGGTGAAAAAGTAGGGACTTCGGGGCGAGGCTCCTGTAGGCAGTGCTGAGGCCTTGTGGAGCTCCTTTGCTCGGCGGACGCCCGGCACCGGGCCCTCACTGAGGGTGAACGAGGCTTTGAAGCCTGCAAAGGGTTCTCTAAGCATAACATGGGTGGTGGGTATTGCTGCGCCTCCTCAAGAGACCCTTGAGGTTTGGCCTGGCCTTGCGGTTGGCCTTTGCTAGTGATGCTGTGGAGTGCTTTGAGTTGCTAGGAGTCTGCAGGCTGCTTAGAAAACTCTGTTGTATGAGCCCTCTCCTGTGTAGTTACGGAGAAATAAAGAGTGATGTCTTCTGAGCAATAGTTGCCTTAAACCTCACAAACTCAGGTACTGATGTGGAGTACTGTGTCCAGTTCTGGTGTCCCTAACACAAAAAGGACATCGAGCTGTTGGAGCAGGTCCAGAGGAGGCCATGAAGATGATCAGAGGGCTGGAGCACCTCCCTGATAAGGACCAGCTGAGACAGTTGGAGCTGTTCAGCCTGGAGAAGAGAAGGCTCTGGGGGTACCTTATTGCAGCCTTCCAGTTCCTGAAGGGACTTACAGGCAAGCTGGGGAGGGACTTTTTACAAGGGCAGGTAGTGATAGAACAAGGGGGAATGGCTTTAAATTGGAAGACAGCAGATTTAGACTGGATATTAGGAAGAAACTCTTCACTGTGAGGGTGGTGAGACACTGGCACAGGTTGCCCAGTTGTAGATGCTCCATCATTGGAAGTGTTCAAGGCCAGGTTGGATGGGGCTTTGGGCAACCTGGTCTGGTGGGAGGTGTCCCTGCCCATGGCAGAGGGGTTGGACTGGATGATCTTTAAGGTCCCTTCCAACCTATTCTATGATTATTACTGCTCATTAATTTAAAAAAGTATTATTGGAGTTCTGTACCTAATTCAAGATTTGGTAGTCTGGGACCTACTCAACAGCCTTCTCAGCCAGCACACCTCTCCTGTTCATTTCCTACAGCATCGTGAGTGTGATGCCTGGCTTTTACTGCTGTGCAGCGGCGGGTGCTGTAACTGAAGTCTTCTTCATGGCTCAGTAGGCCCGCGAAGGATGTGACCTTCCAAAAAGCACGAACAGCCTAATAGGACTTTAGGCATCCACAGAATTCCCAGGGGGAGAGGACAAGATCAAAACCAAGCTCGCTCACAAAATACAGTCAATTTTAAGTGCTGCTGTACAGAAGAAAACCCTATGGTGTCTCAGGCGCTGCCCCCTCCCGGCG
>NW_010164020.1:0-765 GCF_000695765.1 Mesitornis unicolor
TTAAAATGAAGTTAGTTACATTTCAAGCCATGTATGCCCATCTATTTAAAAAAAACCGCAATTACTCTTTGGCCATCCCAATGAAATACATGTATGAATGAGACTCATCTTGGCAGGCCCAGTTTTTAGTGGAAGGAGGTGTTAGAGCACAATGACACAGTTCCTGTACGTTATGCTGCACAAAATCTGCATTTGGTTTTATTGTCCTCAGTTTTCAAACAAGTTTTGGACCAGGGAGTGTTTGTGCTGGGTTGACCTTGGCTGGCTGCCAGGTGCCCACCAAGCCACTCTATCACCCCCCCTCCTCAAATGGACAGGGAGAGAAAAATAGGATGAACAGCTTTTGGATTGAGATGAGGACAGGAAGATCACTCACCAATTACTGTCACAGACAAAAACCAGACTCGGGGAAATTAATTTATTTTATTACCAATCAAATCAGAGTAGGGTAATGAGAAATAAAACCAAATCTTAAAACACCTTCCCCCAGCTTAACTTTACTCCTGATTTTCTCTACCACCTCATTTCCAGCAGTGCAGGGGAACTGGTAGTGGGGGTTGTGGTCAGTTCATCATACATTGTTTCTGCCACTCGTTCCTCCTCAGAAGAAGGACTCCTCACACTCTTCCCTTGATCCAGCATGGGGTCCCTCCCACAGGAGACAGTCCTCTGCAAACTTCTCCATGTGAGTGTCTTCCCACGGGCTGCAGTTCTTCATGAACTGCTCCAGCACAGGTCCCTTCCACAGGGTGCAGTCCTTCAGGA
>NW_010164021.1:0-1458 GCF_000695765.1 Mesitornis unicolor
TATAAAATATATATGTTCTTATTTTTATTCTTCTTCTTATTATTATTAAGATTCATCACCACCTCACAGCCGCTTACCCATGGGAATCCCATTGGACATCTCGATAACCCCCGTGCTGCAAGCAGGCCAGAATTTTGACAATTTGGGATAGAGGACAGGTATGTGCAGGCACTGTACTACTGGTAGGGGGACCCACATATGCCCCCAAACCGGGGATGC
Organism: Mesitornis unicolor; assembly: GCF_000695765.1. NCBI lineage: Eukaryota > Metazoa > Chordata > Aves > Mesitornithiformes > Mesitornithidae > Mesitornis > Mesitornis unicolor. The sequence continues at coordinate 220 of NW_010164021.1, forward strand.
CTCATTTCAGAGGTGGGGCTGACTCCAGCTGTCACTCAGGTGATGCTGAGACCCCCCAACTCGTGACACAGGTGAGCAGCCAGCAGCAAGCAGCAGCCCCTGCTTCCTCTTGCAAGCAAAGGCTGAAAAAGCAAAAAAAAAAGGCACCAAAAAATGATGCCAAGAGAGCGGCGTGGCCAATGTGGGAGCTGGGGCAGTATGGGGCTGAGCCATGTGCCCCCATCCCATGCGAAACACCCCAAAAATCACCCCAGGAGTGCCCTGAAATGTCCTCCTGGAGCAAGGCTTCACCCCAGGGCTTTGCTGGCAATAATTAATTGAGTCATATTTCAACCCAGCCAGCAGCCATACGCTAGAAAAGAGGATTAAAACCGCATGCTCCAGCTGCATCCAGGGAAATCCAGTTAGGAGGAAAAATCCGCTGTGCCTGGCCACAGCCCGATGCCTGGGGATGGGGCTGGGCGATGGCTTTTTTGGCAATTCAGGGGTCCAGAAGGAAGCAGGGCAACCACTAACCCACCAGAGCGGCACAGGTACGGCAGGGGCAGATAATACGTGCCCCTCATCACTACTCTTGGGGGTAGCACGCTTTCCATTCATTAGTAACTCTTTAGTAATGGGGTTGGGGATCGCCATGTTTCAAGCTTTTCCTTAAATATAAACCCATTTTCCACCAAGGAGGCAAAAGTTTTTTTGCTGGATTTCCCTCCCTCAAGCCCCGGCCTGGCTTCCCCTCCCAGTGCATCTGGCCAGAGATTTTGAGGTTACTTCATCACTGGGAAAAATAGGGATTTGGATGGCAATGATGGGGAGAGGGATGCCTGTATGGCTGTCACCCCCACACCCAGCCAGGCTGGGGGGCAGATCCAGCTCAGTGGCAGGATTTGGGGTTGGGAAAGTCTCCCCCTTCCTTCCCAGGGAAGGAAAAAAATAAAAATAGGGAAAAATAAAGAACACTACGCCTCATTCATCCACAGCAAAAGCCTTTCTTGTGCGGGCAAATCGGTGCTTAACTGCGGCTCAGCCCCTAAAATCCAACCTTTGGGTGGGGGCTGAGCTCCCTGGGTGTGGGACCTTCACCCCCCACCCTTGGGATGGGGACACGCCCGCAGGTGCCATGGACCCCAAAGCAGGGGATGCTTGTGGGCGATGGGGGATTGGTATGGCGGGGGGGATTTTCTGCTGATTTGGGGGCTCACAGGACTGGGAACGGCCCTGCCCAGTCCCAGTGCTTCCAAT
>NW_010164022.1:0-4641 GCF_000695765.1 Mesitornis unicolor
GGCCGTCTCCGCCGCTCCGGCCTCCTCCTCCTCCTCCGGCGCTCGCAGCTGGGATTAGGCAGCATAACGCGCGCTTGTTTACCAGCTTAATTGCTCGAGTTTAATTGCCTGGGAAGCTATCCCAGATGCAAAGTAGGCTGAAGCCGCAATATGCAGATAAAATTAATTTGACTAAACCTTAACAACGCTAGTGTTGCTTGTTAGGACGCCAGGAGTCCATCAAATGATGTTTTGAAAAATACGTCTTCCGCAGATAAAAGTTTTGAAAAAATATAGTAAAAAACCTGTATGCCTTACGTGGTCAGTGTCCTGCAGTCACACTCCTGCTACATGACTGGTCAAACACCTTTGCAGAGGACATCAACTATTCACTAGCTTCTGTCTCCCCTCAGTCCCTTTCCTCTTCACTCTCTATTCTCTCTTCACTAGAGCTTGGCAGCATCCTGGAAAAAATGTGGGCAATATCATACACCACATTTTACTCTCTCCCCTCCCCTCCCTCTTCTCCAGTCTTCCCTTCTCCACTCCCCTTCTAGGGCTGAAACTGGAAATGAGTGCATTTTCTTTACTCCAAACTCATCCATCTCTCCAAGCATTGAGTGTCTTCCAGCCTAAACTCCCTAGTCCCTTTCAGTACTTTTCTCTCCCCTAGCCTCTCCCTGTTCACTGTTTTCATCCTCTGGCAACACAAGGGTGCTGTGATCACAACATAAAATACTGCTTCACTTTCATTCCTCTCTTCAGCTACATAATCTTTGTGTTGAAAGCTTACAGACATTGTTTAAGGCTCCTCTTCTTCTAATTTTCAATTTAATTGCTTTCAGTCTTTTACTTCATCACTGAGATTGAACAAAGTCTCTAGCAACTTCTTATTCTTCACTGGACCTTGAGATTGCAACTGTTTCTTGATCTTTTGTTCTACTTAGATACTGTTAGAGAGACCCATACTACAGTGTCTCATCTGCCAGCTCCAAATCTACTGGGTGCTAATGAAGAAGGAAGCAGACTTTAGCCTCTTAATCTCCCAGTTCCCTTCTTGGGCCATGGGAACTTGCATGATGCCATTGAGGTACTGTGATTACTCTTCAGCTCCCTAATTTGCAAATAAAGAGTAAGGAAAACTCATGCTGCTAGGAAGAAGCCACATCTCTATGTTTGCTATCCAGTACCTGCTATTGGAAATCTACTTCTAAAGGTCAGCCTCCTATTTAACAACAAATGCAAGGTTTGAGATATTCAGCTCACAGAGAATCACAGAATGCATGGAGAATTTCCTTATGTGGCACTGGGGCCTTTTACACAGTCACCTAAAAATTTCTATATCACATTATCTGCAGCTTTTGAAGACCTGTCCTCTCCTGTTGTTCTTACTGTCTCTTCCTAATCCACTGTCTCACTATTTTCTTCTCTGATAATTTGGGTACAGTAGAGATCTTGCCTCATACTCGGTGTAAAACAAGCAAAAACTATACAGTCATGATTCAGCAATCTTAAAGCCTTCCTTACAGCATACATTTTTTTGGTTGGGCTTTTCTTTTTGTTATTATTCTTTTTTAAAGTAATATTTTGTCAGGTTTAGCATGTTTGATCTTGCAAAAGATGACTGTGGCTGATGTCATGTGGACAATTAAAAGGATTTAATTCCTGTGCAGATTACTTTCATGCGTATTGTAGAGCTCTAACTAGTCTCTTATTTTATCTCTAGTCTACTACCCAGTTGGCTTACTAGGTCTAAACTAAAGATCACCTCTTCTCTTAATGTATTATCTCAAACCATTACCAATCACTTTTCTCCTCACTGTTCAAATTTAGCATAGTCACGGATTGTGATGCCATCCAGTGATGAGATTTGTAAGAAAAATGTGTTTGTTCATCTAGTGATGATGTGCCTTTTCCTATCTCTGGCACATATATGAGGTGCCATATTAATGAACGCATTGTTTTATATCCAGCATGCCTTGTGGGTATCATCTTCTGAAGCTTCCAGAGGTCTTGCATGTCAGCAGTCACATCTGCTGCCTTGTCTCTACAATGAGGGATATTCTTTTGCTCCACACATCCGTTGTGCCCCATTTCTGTTTCTCCTGACCTGGACAGTCCCCTCCCCAGCTGTTTCCTGGCACCTCACTCATTTTTTAAGGTGGGAGGTGTTTGGAGTAGGAAACTTCTACTGAACAGGCAGAAATTCCTGAGAAGGCTGGAGTTTCACATGGTCTCCATGAGACCAACAAAAATCTTGTCATTTGGGAGGAATTTATAAGAACTATAAACACTGGTTGTTATCTTAGGGTCATCTCTGACTCATTTCTAGCCTTTATCCTACTCTTTCTATCCATAGCCAAAATTTTACTTCTCTCAGCTTAGTTCTGTGTACTAGCTGTCTCCAGTGAAAATAATGCAGAAGAAATTTGATTTGCTTATCAGTTATTTCTGTTCTGCCTCTCTGGAGATGAGGAAAGAAGATTGTGATTTAAAATTGTGATTTATGCAGCTCAAATTTTGGAGATATACGGAACTATTGCTGATTTAGGTGTCATTTTATGTGTCACCTTTGTTCTGCTAAGAAAGAGTATCTATGGTAACTGAGATTACTCTCTTTGTCTTAATTAGGGAATTAATCATCTAAGGAAGTTGAATTAGAGTCAATTAGTAGCCTATACACTGATTCTTTAGTGACTGAGAAGGTCACACAAACATTGTACTGTGAGGAACCAGGAATATAAAGGGAAATTCTGCCCCAGCTTTTAAAAACTTAAACAGAAATCATTAGAAAAAATAAACTTAGTAGTGGGACTAATAGTACACTATTTTGTGATTATTTTTCTTACAGTCAAGTACTGAGATCCATAAAGTAACCAGTGGTAACAAGTGATCCCTTCCCAAGGGCAGGTCAGGAGGAGCTGGTAGAGCCTTTTAACCGAGACACCAGCAGTTGGACACCTATATGACTGACCGCCACTTCTTTCTTCTCCCCTCCTTGCTTGTTGAGGGAGTGATTTTATGTTTGTTATGTCAATATGCAGAGTTGTGTCTGCAGCTGCAAATCCATTTAAAGAAAAATACTGTTTCTGTATACATTGTACGATGTTCGTCTGACAGTCAGACTATTGGGATCCACAGATACCTCTGTTCCCAGGATCCTTCCCTGCCACCAAGGCTCACTGGCACGCACAAATCAGATCCATACTATTATATTTTCTTAGTTTCTGAACTAAGGTGGCTGCATGCAAACTGAAAATGGCCACTAGCTTGTGCTAACCTCTCAACTTCCTCTGGGAATGATGGAGAAACATGCCGAAACTATGCAAAGGGTTATTCTAACCATTTACAACTACCAATGATTAAGTTTTAGTGTCCAGGAAGTTTCATGGCACTTACTAAATTTACTCATACAGATGTAACCTTAGAGTATATTTCCAATGCTTTTGGCCATAAGTGCAACAAATAGCCTACAGTAATTAGTATGCAGAAGCAGGAAAGTTTTGGTCACAACAGTAAATCACCATGACAAACAGCAAATGTGGGCAGCATATGATCCAACTGTACCGACATATGATCTTGTTGCACCAAGAACTTATGTGCTGTTATACACAGAACAAATACATAAAAAGCTGATCGTTTTATTTCTGCTTTAGAAACACTACTGACTGTATTTATTAACAGGGCTTTGCTGCTAAATTGGCTTATAATATTAACAAAACCTGTGGTTTGAGAGGGCCTGAAATAAGCTTACAATTATGATGGCTAACTCAGTAGGCTGCAAATTCTCTTTCTGCTCTCATTAAGAGGAAAGAGTATACACAAAGTAAGACTAATGAGTAAAAAAAATGATCTAAATTAGAAGTGACAATGCATTTGCTATGCCAGAGTTTATTTTCTGTACCAACAAACCTGAGCTAATTTTAATAAACGTAGCTAGTTTTCATGTATTTTAATTTAGCCTTATAAAACCTTCCTGTGACTAAGACAAGCTAAGGTATTGTGTTAATGGCAATTGTATTCTCTCTCTTTTTAATGGGACTTGCAATCAAATCTGGTAGGTATACATAGAGTATAAAAAAAAGCAAATAGAGACACAGATGTCTGAATGCCAAAGGCCAAGACTAAAACCAATACAAAATCTGTGTACACAGAGAGATATCCATGAACATACTGAGTAATTGATCCTAAAGAAGAACAAACAAACTAACAAGTAATCCCAGACACAGTGATTTTAATACCTACTCCGCCTGCCTGAGAACAGAAATGTGGTACATGTTGGTTCCATTCAAACTATTCTCATCGTTAGAATACAAAATACAGTCATTCATGAAGTCCATAGTTCTTGAAAGCACAGTTACCTGTGCCTGTGTCACGCCTGACAGCTAATTGCCCTGCCCATCAGTTACAGCCTTTTGTCACAAGGAGATGACAGCCTCCCTGTGTAACCTGTCCAGGGCTTACTCCCAGAGAATATTTTATTAAGGAGCAGTTGTAATTTTTGTAGGTTTTATAATTTAGACCTGTAACATCTTTTCCTGTCCAGAATGACTACAGCTTTCCATGATTCCAACAGTAAACTTCCTTCGATTTCAGCTGTGGCTGAGACACCCGAGGAAGTGAAGAGAGGAGAGAGGACAGTGAGTCTGTTAGGGCAGGAAT
>NW_010164022.1:4672-9338 GCF_000695765.1 Mesitornis unicolor
CAGCTCTCTCTGGGGAATTGAAGCCAGCATGAATCCAGAGAGCTACCACATCACACAAACTGAACAGTAACATTGGAGAAAGGTTAACAGGAGCAGGTAGCTTTGCTATGGCAAACACTTGAACGATTTTATTCTAGAAATAGTCACGGGATGTTATTTCTTCTCAGCATTACAGAAGAACACACGTACTGAAAACTGCTTACAAGGCATTTGATATATTTGCTTATCCTTTTTTTTTCCGCATTTATCCTGTTAAGTATCCTAACCAGACTGTGTTTACATGTATCCCTAAGCATGCCACAACTGTTGCTGGCTACATATCATCTTTATAGTCCCATTATCTCTGGTTCTCTGAATTCAGTCTCACCCACAGAGTAACTTGTAATATTTAACACTTGCTGGTCATGAGCATTCTGAAAACCTTCTCATCAATGTGTCCTGCATGCAAGACTAATGTTTTGTTCCTCAATTATAGTGATTTAGCTGTTAATTTTCACTAGTAGTTATGTAGCATCAGCTTCACCATAGAGCCTCAGGTGTTGTCTGAAAAGTAAGGCTTTAACAATCTCAGCTATGCAGAAGCTGTCTCTTAAATGCTTGTATATTATAGATGTACAAAAAAACCAGACACCAGAGTGTTCTTTTGCAGTTCAGAATGTTCTTTAAATATTTTTATTATTACAGCATTATCTTTAAAGATGCTAAATTAGAAAACGACCTGATAAGTAAGAAAAGTTGTTGTTCTGTCTCTTCTAAAGGATGTTGCCTTATTTATTACTTGCATTCTATATTATATATGTAAATTTGTAATGTCCATGCTAAAATATTAAAGTGGGAAAATAGCTATCGTAAGCATTCTTTGAATTAAAAGATCTTTTAAAAGGAAGTGATCTCAGCACAGTAGTGTTCAGAGCTGTTTCTTCAGTGTTTCACACAAGTGTTCTTACTGTGTCCCTATAGCTACAACAGGTTGCATCACCAAGATACCACAACACTTTACAAGTTTATAATTTGCCCTAAATAGTCAATGGAGCTGCTATATAGTCTATTTGTCAGAGATTAAAAGTTGTTTATGTCAGAAGTATAAAATATTCCTGATTTATTTCTGAGGGCGTGTATCTGGAGGCATTTTACAGTTTCTTTCTTAAGGAAGGTTTACTAAAAGACATATCCTAGAGGCAGCAAGACTCCAAAACCCATGAATTCTTCATCCAGTATTTCTTCCATAAGAATTCCCTGACACTACACTTGGTAAATTTGGATCTGGGCTCTTTCAGCTTACAAAATTAAGGGTAAGGTTTCTCTAGCAATGGACAGCATGATAGATGGTCCTTCAAAAGTAGCTGATAATCCTTTCAAGGAATACATGACGACATTTTAAAGTAGATGGGATTTGAAAAGAAACCAAACAATAAACACAGAAATTAGGTGAGGTGGTCTTATCCATGTTAAGAAGGAAACAAACAGCTGCAGGTTGGTCTGTCTGAACCTTTCAGCTTACCTTCAGGCTTGGCTTAAGGTGGTCTGTGGTTTGTATAATTTCCCATGACTGGTGTGTTTTATTTTAAGAATGTTTCTGAAGACAGAAGAAATAATTTCTGATCTTGTTGCTACCTTGACCCTAAAACAATCAGGAGCTGCACCTAAAAGTTACATCAGTTAGTGCAGTTATCTTATTGAATGAAATGCAATAACTCTGTTACATTTAATTTTTTCTGTTTTATAGTAAATATTCCTACTATCCCTACTAAAAATATAATAGTATTAACAATATGCAGTGCATTGAGTCTGTGATTCATCTGGTTCCCTAATTTCATCAGAATGGAAAATCTGCAAATAGTCTTGTGCATGCTAGGTAAGAGAAGAAGCCAATGTTGTTCGTGTTGCAATATATGGATTAATTACCTGCTAAAAGTAATTAAGTTTCTCTATACAACCCTGAGATGTTTAATAACAAAAAAATCTTGTAATCAGTGTTTAGAGTCACAGCCCTTTTAAAGTCTTATTTTCTGAAAGTGAGATTCACACAGTACCTTCCTAGAAATGCACAGAATTGAACAGGAAAATGAAACTGGAGAAAATTAAATAGAATAAGCACAGCAGACAAGGAAATCTGGAAAGAAAAATAAGCCAATAGTTAAGAGAGGATGTTATTGAAGAGAAAGTTGGAAATGGCTAAGGAGAAACTTTTCCCCGAGATGACCAAAAAGAAGACATTAAAAAAAAACATGAAAATAAGAAATGAAAGAGAAAATCACAGTTTCACTATTAGCTCATAGGACCATTGTAGCTATTATTTTCTAATAATTAATTTAGGAAAGTCACTAGACACCTAGTGGTCTATATGTTGCTACATTAAGATCTTCATGGCAGTAGTTACAGTGCCAGAGCACCATAGGAGGAATTCTATAAATTTAACAGCATGTATATGTCTGAGCTGCAGAATCAGGGTCCTTGCCAACATTTAGGCTCTACTTAATTCCCTAGGTAGTTTTTGCCTTTTAGACCTATGCTCTAGAATCATCCAGTTCAAAAAAAAGGTCAAAGAAAGGGAAAGATATGGGAATAATCTTCAGCTTGTTCCTGTAAGGAATCTTCTGGTGACCTTTTGGCTCTGCAGAGCATCTTGTGAATTTACAATAATTCTTCCTCAGGGAAGGGCATATACAGGGAAACCTCCACCTTCACCACCACACAGCCCTTCTACAGTAAATTGAAAAAAGAAAGCCTTTCTAAAAATGGAGACCTGAAAACAAATTTACTTTGGGATATTAGTCTTCCTGTAGAAACCTCTCCCCAGCCACAATTGTTTCAGCAGTCCAAGTTCCAGAATGTTATGGCTAGATAATGTTTGTTCAAGAAGTATTGCTACCCTTGTATAAAATATTTAGGTCATTCCCATAACATTCTCAATATGTAGCAAATATGTGTTTCGGCGTCTCCATTGTTTAAGGCCAAAGTTTGAACTAAAGTCATGACAACTTTTATAACGGACACAATGAGGCAGTTATCTTGATCAGTGCAGAACCTGGTAGCTACCTTGTGTGTATTTTCCCCTTCTTTTCCTTTCCTTTGTAGCTGCACAGATGGAAGAAACACAGCTCAGTGGCTTTTTTGCCCTTCATCTCAATTTTTTCTATTGTAGGCAGAGCAGAATAAAGGAAACTGCCAGTTTAGGGTTTTTTTTGGCCTAAAATGTTATGGTTTCTGATGGTTCAAAATATGCTTATCTTAAGATCATGGCTGTTACCTGAACTGCTTTTATTAGATGAAAATAATATTAAGTACAAGAATTTCAGGTATGTTTGTACCATTCTATTCAAAAAAAAGGTTATTTATGCTCTGACTTAGCTGAGTTTCTTCCTTCAGCATCTATGTACAGTCAACCCATAAGGAACTGAATTGTTGCTACCATAACATAATTTCACACAGACATGATTAATGACATTAAACTTGATGATGGTGCTGCAGATAACTTAGGCTTAGATAGGTGGCTAGAACAGCCTACTGTGATCCTCTCCAACTTATTACAACTGCAGTCCATAAGCAGTGCAAGCTCCATGATATACATATATACATATACATATACATATACATATACATATACATATACATGCATCATACTATCCTACGAAGATTTATATATGCCTAATATATAGACAGAAAACCAATAATTTCTAACATCAAGCTATATGCAGACTTAGAGTAGAATTTTCTACAGATGAACAAGTGTTTCTGGTTTAGGATACAGTGTGGCATGAGGGAGGGAAACAAAAGTATGTTATATCCTTTTTGCTGTTGGATTACTGTTATTAAAATGCTAATATTTGATATATTGTGCTCATTTAATTGAGCATCTTCCATGCTGATAATATATTTGCATGTATCCAAACAGCAGAGATACTCCGTATTTTCAGAACTACATGATAAGAATGACATAACTTGCAGAATTACACTTTGAACAGTACTCCTTATTATAACTCACTTGTGTCTTCTTCATGTAACAAAGAACATAAATGTGTTTAGACTGGTAGTATTTCCCATTCTCTTCAAACTATTTAGATTAACAGATGTACAGTACACACAGATGGAAACAAATCACTCCTTTTCAAGCTTGTTGTTTAAGAAAATAATCAGGACAGCAAGCTGCTGACGCTATTTTTTTCTTATCTGGTAGCTGAAACTATTGCAATAGTGATACAGGGAGAGAAAACATATTCATTTCTAGAAAAGTATGGCTTCCATGTGGGTTATCTGATATCCAGCTTATCTTCTTCCCAGAAATCACTCCAATGTAAGAGAAGTGGCTTTTTTCATCAACTCTGAGCAGCATGCTGCTTTGCAAGGATTTCTTTTGAAATTACTGGTTCATCCAAACTGCAGGTGCTGTCAGTCCCTGAGCCAGGGTGCAGGTGCTGGCTGCATCCTGAGGTGGGATGAGGTGAGCTGCAACTGAATATAATTTTCTCTCTCCCTCTTTCCTTATTTTCAGTACTGCACCTTACACTGGAAGAATAAACACCAAGAGGAATGAAAGTCAGTTTGCACTGTGTATCAGGGTAGCCAGACTTCAGGATCAGTTACAAACTACTCCTGCTCGGTAGTCTAAATGCAGTCCAGAGAGAGCTATTACTGAAGTTAAAAGAAGCTAACCAGTGATGAGGAC
>NW_010164023.1:0-281 GCF_000695765.1 Mesitornis unicolor
ACCCAGGCTCTGGATGTGGCTGAAGAGGGTGGGGAGGGGGAAGGGGCTGGAGAAGATCCCCCCTCCGCAACCCCCATGAGCTACCCCTGACCCAGGGAGCCACAAGAAACCCCCGTGGAGGGAGGAACACCCTGGTCCCACAGCAATTTTTTATTCCCCAAGGGCAGGGGAGGAGGCAGGGACACCCCCAAACCAACCCTGCTGCATGCCCCTCTGTCCCCTTGCAGTGTCCCCTCCTGGCCATTGCTCTGCCAAAGGCCTCATCCAGTGTCCTGGGGGCT
>NW_010164023.1:391-904 GCF_000695765.1 Mesitornis unicolor
ACGGCGGTGGCATCGCAGCTCAGGGCCCCCCAACAGTGGCCACCAGGGCCGTGGCTGCCAGGAGGAGCCCCCAAAGTCGTGGGGGGTCCCCAGGGATGCTCCTGCCTGGAGGGGGGACCAGAAAAAGGGGAGTCAGGAACAGCTAGGATGGGGACAAGGGGTCCCCTCCCCGGTGCAGCGGTGGCCCTAGGCTCACCTGCGTTGAAGATGCACGGGCGGCTCTTGCACCTCTTCTCTGCCAAAAAAACCCAACGCCATCAGCAGGGCAGGTGCTCGGGTCACACCCCCTGTCCCCTCCCTCCTCGGGGAACCCTCCCTTGGGGACATCACCTTGCACCAGCTCGCAGTTGTAGGTGTTGCGCGTCCCTGCTGAGCGCAGCTGGATGAGGGCCCTGTCCCCGCGGTGGGCAACGTCAGTCACCTCGAAGCTCTCAAAGGGCGGGATCAGGACCTCCTCCTCCGCGGGGTAGAAGGAGAAGTCCCCGATGGGGACGCCGTAGCAGGTCTCCACTG
>NW_010164024.1:0-282 GCF_000695765.1 Mesitornis unicolor
CATTTCCTTGCTTGGGGCTGAAGCTGAAGGGGTCGCCCCCTATCTCCTGCATTTTCTCCTGCTGATCCAGCCTGTGCAAGAGGTCCTGCAGCCTCTCGATGTAGTTGATGGCACTCCTCAGGATCTCCACCTTGGGCAGTCTCTGGTTGGGGTTCGCCACAGTCCGCCTTTTTAGAGCCTCGAAGGCTTCGTTGATCTTCTTCAGTCTCCTCCTCTCCCGTAGGGTGGCTGCTTTCCGTCTGTCCGTGGGGGCCGACTTTCTCTTGCAAGTTTTACAAGCCC
>NW_010164024.1:368-668 GCF_000695765.1 Mesitornis unicolor
ATTTGGTCCTGACAGGGGGACAAGGTGCCATCGCTGCCTGGGTACAGTGGGGATCCCTCGGCCATCTCCAGCTGCTGCAGGGCTCCATTCTCCCCATCCAAGTAGAAGAAATAGGAGCCAGTTTCAAAAAGGTCCATCATCATGCTGTCCCTCGGCCCTCTCTGCCTGCTTGAGTTGGGTGGCAGGCTCAAAAACACCCCGAGGAACAACCCAGATGGAATTTAATTAGTGCGGTGACATAAGTCCCCCCTGCTTTATATAGGAGCTGCTGAAACCCTATCCAACTTTTAGCTGTCGCGG
>NW_010164025.1:0-7195 GCF_000695765.1 Mesitornis unicolor
CGTCTGGCCAGGGTTTAGTGCCCAGCCCAACCCTAAAGCATGACACATCTACTCAGCCAAATTTCTTTACCCTTGATAGATGAGGAAACCCCTCTGTGACATGAGCAGCCGCAGAGCAGAAGTAAACAAGCCGAGCATTTATAAACTCCTTGGTATCCTGTTGTTCCATACATAGTGATTATCATCCAGGAGATCAGATCTGTCCAAAGGAGAAGAAAAGTCTGCTTCGTGTAGTGACTGAAATCCCCAGCAAGGGAAAAAAAACAGAGAAAGTTTGTGGTTTTCTTATTTTTGGTTTCTTTGTTTAAACAGGGCCCTGTAAGCATACCGTGCCTCCTCTAATTCTGGACACCCTTTCTCAACCGCTCCAGCGATGTCAGCCTGTGTGCTGGCCTGTTTAATGAGAGCCCTGGGACCAGCATCTTGCCTTGCAGATGCCTAAACTCTACAGACACTGCAAAAGAAACCAATCAAAAGCAAAAAGAGCTGAACACCACTGCCTGCTTTGCCACAGGTTACATTAAGGCTGCCTGGAGCTGGGTATCATAGCTTGAAATACCTACCCATCCAGCAGGTCATGTATTTACAAACAAATTCTTAAAATATAAACAAAGCGTGCAGAACAGATATATGCTGTGCTACTTATCCCAGATTCACTGCCTGGTGAAGCATCTGGTGTGGGTTTGAACATCCCTGAGACCATTCCAAAGTTGGGGTTTTCTTTCCAAAACGGAGCTGGAGACTCCCTCACCACAACAGCCACTGCCCTTCTACTCTGCCCTGCTCACACCACACCTGCAATATTGCGTCCAGTGCTGGGCCCTCAGGTCAAGAAGGACAGGAACTGCTTGAAAGAGGCCAGCAGGGCCACAAAGTGATGGAGGGAGTGGAGCATCTCCTGCTGAGGAGCGGCTGAGGGAGCTGGGGCTCTGGAGCTTGGAGCAGAGGAGCCTGAGGGGGGCCCTCATTCCTGGGGATCCATTGGGAAAGGGCAGTGTCAGGAGGAAGGAGCCAGGCTCTGCTCTGGGATGGCCAATGCCAGGACAAGGGGCAATGGTCCCAAGCTGGAGCACAGGAGGTTCCAGCTGAAGATGAGGAGAAACTTTGTGAGTGTGAGGGTTCTGGAGCATGGCCCAGGCTGCCCAGAGAGGTTGTGGAGTGTCCTTGTGTGGAGACACCCAAAGCCCTGGCCGTGTTCCTGTGTGACTGCTCTGGTGATCCTGCTGTGGCAGGGGTTGCACTGGATCAGCTTTGCAGGGCCCTTCCAGCTCCTCACATTCTGGGATGCTGTGGTGCTGCAGGTTCGGGTCCAGCCCATCACAGACCCCAGTGATGGCTGCAGGGACAGGGAAAGCCACCGTGTCCCAGACAGCTTTCCCTTGCCTGTCATTTTTAGGTGTCTTGTACTACTCCACCTTCCCATAAGCATTCATGGGACCTGGTTACATTTGGAACAGCTCATCCGTGGGCCAAGTCTTTGATCTCAGTGCAAACCTTCTGTAATTAAAAAGACCCAAGCCCAGAAACAAACCCTTCTGGTGGCAAATCCAGCATCACCTTCCATTAAAGACAGCGTAACAGAGGCAGCTCCGAAGTAAAAGCAGATGCACACACCCCTTTTTATTTAGGAGGGCAATAGGTAAAGCACTGTGGGTCTGTGCACTGGTGTATTTAAATATTCTGCTGGTTTCAGGCTCTTTGAGATCGCACAGCAGATCACAGATATTTTAATCTCTTTTATTCCTAGGTAAATTAATTGCTCAGGAGTCTATCATACAGACATCGCTTTCAGCAGTGCCATTCTGCACCTATTCCTAGGTACGTCCTGGTGTAAACATGAACCAAGACTGGCACGGTTGATAAACAGATTAGAAACACGCTCGAATTGGAGTGACACGAATACCAACTTAGAAAGGGGAAACCACATAAACCTCTCATTTTTCTTTCCAAGAACAGCACGTGTTATTTGAAATGTACACAATTCTGAAGCTTACATCAGCTGTTTAAGCTTGAAAAAATAACAGATTATTGTGGCAGATGCAATGATTATCAAGAAAATCACACTGAAACACTTCTCTTAGGAGAGCTGGACACCGGAGTAAGCTACAGCCCTGACCTGCACACAGAAAGTTCCTGCGCAAGGAAATCAGTGACTCCAAGTTGTGGCAGATGACACAAAAAGCAAACAACTTTTTTCCTGAATGCGTAAATCTCCAGGATTTAGCAAAACAGAAGCAGAATTCAAAAGCCTAGTGAGTAACAGTGGTGAAATACACCAACCCATTGCATCAGCTTCGCTGCAGTATGTGGTGCTGCTCCTGCCTTGGCTTCCAGCGCTACAAGTGATCGGGGTTGGACTGAACCCATGAGCAAGAGTCCTTGGGAAAGCACGGAAATTTCACCGAGCTGCTGCGATCCCTGACACTATCACAGCACTTGCAGCACTGCTTCTACAGTATTTAACAGTTAATCTATGGGGTTTCTTTTGCTGCAGAGTTAGCTTATAGTAAAAGGTACCAAGAAAACCATTTCCAAAGGAGCTCATGCTGTTCATGTTGCAGTGGAGTCAGAGCTTCTACGACATTATCCGAGCAACGTTCTCAAGTGACTTTTCACGTTGCTATAAAGAGAATTTTTAATCTTTCCAGTTCTTACCTTCATTTGCCTAATGCAGAGTTGGAGGGTTCCCCAGACTGCTTCTAATTGGGCCTAATAACCTTGCATAAATTGCCAGGCTTGCTTTTCATCCGTGTCCTCAGCCAATGCGCGCTGGCTCGGCGGCAGCATTTGCATGCAGTGACACTGCTGAAACGTTTCAATAATAGAACAAAGCGTGACAGGAAGAGAGGAGGGGGGAAAGGTAGAAGAGGAAAAGAAATAGACTTGAAATCTAGCAAAAGATGGGAAACTTGATGGAAAGCACCAGCAGGGAGTTCAGAAGGAGCAGTTATCCACAAGTCGGAAAATTTGTAGGGAAGCTGCATGGCAAAAGGAAATCACTGGTGACAGACAGAGCCGCAATGATGGGCTCTGGACCAGCAAAGGTGAACCTTCAGAGAGCCAAAGTCAGCATTTTAATAAAAAGAGAGACTCGAACCCACTTTCTCAGGAGGATTTGAGGAAAAGAAAAGAAGGTAAGACACGCGTATCAAAACCAGAGAGATATTACGTACACATTGCTTCACTTCGGTGCTCACTGATATTATTCATCCCTTTCATTTCACTCTCACTGATATTTTCGTTCACTCAAGTGCATTCAGATCCTCAAGCAATCTTTGCTGCAAGGTTTTTTCCTGGAAGTTAAACACTCTTTAGAGCAGATGGGCCCCAGCAACGGAGCCCAAACACACACACGCACAGTAAAATATGCTTATTCAGTGGCATGGATTAAGTGTATTGTTTCTATCACAATTACCATCATCACGCAAGTCCAGTCATTTATCTGTACATTTGCAAAGCTGCCTCTTTTTAAAAGTTCACAATTTAGAAATGATTGCAGCATTCTGGAAAAACAAAACAAAACAAGCAAAACAAAATAAGAAACCCTGTCCTATGCCCACTCTGGCATAACATGCAGCCTACTCATCCTGAAGCGAGAGCGCGTATGCTCTGCACGTTTTTTGAAGCCAGAAAGGCACAGGCTCAGTAAGGTCCATGTGCCCATATTCCAGCTTTCATCTCACAGCCTCACTTAATTCAGAAGTCATGAAAAGGCATCTGAAGACAAACTTTTCAGGCTGTCCTGGTGTGAGCTAACCAGAACTGATTTCCTATTGAGTGATTTCACTTTCCAGCTCAGTCTCTTCTCAGGGGCTGAACTCACTGAAACCAGCAGCATGGTTTTCCACACACTGGGTGCTGCTACAAGTGAGCAGCACAAGGCCACTGTCTCACCATGGGGGCCGTGTCTGCACCTACAGGAGGAGCAGACCCAAACCTGCCCAACCAGGGATTGCATCCCACACACGCCAGCCTCAGTGCAAAGCCCAGGGATCACCAGGGTCTGACCCTTCCACCTTGGACCCTTCCTTCCCTCTCCACCCCTGCAATGGCCCAAGGCCCAGCAGACCCTGCTGCTTCGCCTGCCTCTCATCCTCAGCCCTGGGTTCCTGCATCAGCTCCCACTGCTGCTGGCTCCACACTGGGACTTTTCCAGTGCTCCCAGAGCCTCTGGGGACGTCATGGTCATTGGGGGAGGATTTTAGATTGGTTTTGTAGATCTATTTGTACATCTCTGTATCTATTCCATTATTTCCTATTTCCATCATTATCCTGCAGTATCAGTATTATTGTTTCATCAAACCTGTTGTTTTCTTTTCCAACCCGTGCAGTCTCTCTCCCTTCTTCTCTTTTCTCTTCCCTTCAGGGGAGGGCAGAGGGGTTCACAGAGAGCGTCTGGCCAGGGTTTAGTGCCCAGCCCAGCCCTAAACCACGACACAGGCACAAAGCCTGCACATCACATGGATTCACATACTTTTTTTCTTTTAAACTCTTGATAGATGTTAAGCCTGAATGATTTTAGCTCCAAAACTGGCTCTGAGGTAGAATCTACTGCCATGATCAGCTCACAGTGTGAACTACTTTGCACATTGTTTTAGAAGTTAAAAAGTCAACATGGGATGGAGGGAACAACCTGCATGAACAGATCCCCACCTGCTGAGCAACAGCTCCCCGTGCCTCTGTGGTGGTGCCCAGGCTCCCTTACAGCGGTTTTTGCAGTCCCATCACCTTAGCTCTTCATCCCCAAGCTGCACCCTCGGCAGGGTTTGTACAACTGTCTGGTAATTCCATGAACTGGATCAGTGAACTCATCTGGATTAGAAATAATCTTGCGTAAAATGAGTAGATGGATGGGGGAGGGAAAAACTTATGTCCAGGCATAAGGGTTATTTTACTTGCCCACTTCATTGCAGCGTCCGCAGGCAGTTAAACTATCGGTGCCACGTAGAAAAGGAGATGCAGACACAGCACCTGAGCCTTTTTGTCGTTAATCTACTTTTTATGCCCCATTGATTTCAACCTCACCGCAGCAGCATGCACATCTTCAGAGCCTGCCAGAAGTGAAGAAATGAGCTGTTGCCACTGAAGTCTGTTTTGAAGTACAAGCTCCATCTGATCAACTGATGCTATGAATTTAAGAGCCAGCAGTGAAGCTCTGTGTACAGTTTCACCTGCTCATCTCTGGAATTACGGTTCCTGGCCATTGCTCTCTACAATAAAAATGAGTCCAGGGAATCTGTCGCAGAGAACGTAGTTATTTGTACTCACTTTTCACCTTTAGGCAGAACTGTGAGAGATTTAAGTCTCTTGAATGAGCATGTAACAATAAAACAAACAAGGAATTACACCTCTGGTATGCTCTGACCCAATTCCATCACTCACAATCTCCATTAATGTATCATTTTTAAAAATAATCCCCTTTTTAAGTGCCTTCAAATTGTATACAATACCCAACACAGTAACTGCAGAGATGAAAAAGTGAGAAAATCTTCATTGCAGTAAGGAAGGAGGTGATGTGAGTTAAATGTGAGCAGTAGCACACTCCAATGTCCCCGGCACCAGCCAGGCACTGAACAGCCTGGAGAAATGGGAAACACCCACAGCTTAACCCACCAGGGCACCACCGACTCCTCTTGCATCCCTCCTGTCCCCTCCTGCGAGTCCTGAGCTCCTTTAGGCAGAGTTAACCAGGGCACTGAGGGAAGCCAATGATGTTCAGCACTGCCCAGGAGAAAATACACCTGCATCGACTTGTCCCTGCAAATTCAAACCTCAATAAAGCAACAAGAAATATTTCCTTCGTCTTCACTGCAGGGACAGGCAGAATAAGCAAGACACAGGATCTGAGGGGAGTTGTGATAAAAGGCCAGCACTTTGGTACCCATGAACATCCTTTTGGGTCCTGGCACGTACAGATTGCCCTGCAGAGCAGTGGTTACAGCAGGTACTGGGACACCAAAGGTAACTCTGAGCTCTGAAACGATCTCTGCCATCGTCATACACTATTCCTGAATGCATGAGCACAGAGCAAGAGACTTAAAGAAGGGACCGGGGTTTACTTATTCCCCTTCCTAGAACAGGAATAATGTCATTTTGAAGGAAAGCAGAAAGTCTTTCTCACAGCAGCATCTCGGACACGGGGACTCCTTCAGTGGCAGCCTCAAGAAGCATCCACTCCTTCACTGGACACAAGCTGCTTTCACGGGTCAAATAATAAAATGAACCACTTCAGTGTATTTCAAAATGAGATGTATGTTACATTTAAAAGACAAAAATACCCCTAAAACTTTAAAGAACTAGTTCAATATATATATATATATATATGTACAACTTTATATATCTTGAAAAAATTAAGAGATAACCACTGCACCTGAAGACACTGCAAAATGTGCAGCAGGTGGACCACGCCACAGCCAGGGAACACATTTGAATTCTCATAGCAATCCTCAGTGGCAAACTAATTACTCAGCCAATTTCTCCAGCGAGCTCTCAGGAACCACAGGAAGCTGCTGTCCTTTGGCTTCCTCTGCTCTCCTTAAATACCTGATCACAAAGGAACCTGCGCTGACAGCCTCTAACACTGAGCTTAGGCCTTGTCCCTTCAGTACCACGAGCCCATGCTGGGTATAGCAGAAATTCATGAGACAGCCAAACACCAATAAAGTCAGCTCTAGAGGGTTACAAATTCTCTTTTAAAAGTATTTTTTTCTGAATATCTAAGTAACAAAGCAGGAAAGCGTGGAATGGAGAGATGGTCTTGTGCGTTTATTATAGGAGGCACAGCTTCCTGCAAGGGGATATGGAAACCAAGTATTTGGGGTGAGGGGACCACATTTTCCAATTATCCTGACTCCGACTAAAGCCCCTGCAAACGCTCCAGTTCTACCAGAAGCCCCTATCCCTCATTTGCATATAAGAAGGGGTTTTTTCCTGAAGTGTAAAAGCTGCATAAACTATGACTGCAAGACAGCAATGGCAAAGGAAGTTTTGCCAACCTCTGTTATCAGTTCAACATCGTTATGGATGACCTTGATGAGGAGATTGAGTCTACCCTGAGTAAATTCGCAGGTGACACCAAACTGGGAGGAGTGTTGATCTGCGGGAGAGTAGGAAGAGGCTGCAGAGGGACCTGGACAGGCTGGGTCAGGGGCAGAGGCCAAGGGTCTGAAGTTGAACAAGACCAAGCGCAGGGTCC